>NC_141756.1:103193197-103368197 GCF_982258835.1 Parasteatoda tepidariorum
TTTTTTTTTAATATAATGGCCAAGAAAGTTTTTTTGAACTATGTTTATGAACGGAAATAATGTGTACGACGAGAAAGATGCAAAGTTATCATAATATCTTTGCTTGCGATCTTCCGAGATCTGTGGACACAGTGACGTCATGAGGAGGGAAATCGTAGCTTCAGCTCTAAGAGCGGAGTGAACTAGCCCTTCTATTCTCTTTAGCCCTGACGTCAACCTTCATCTATCAAAAGGTACCTCAAGATAGAATCAAGTTAACATGTCTTATATACTAGTCAATTGGTATTCAATATTTATAGTGGTAGTTACCCCACATTGCTCCCCTTCCAGAATTTTATCTGTGATAGAATTCGTTGAACGGATACCACTAGTTGATTCCTGCTCTTTATTTATATCAATTTTGCTCATTATATTTTTGTTCTTCATTTTTCGTTTATAACATTTCTCTCATTTTTTTTTTCTTTATATCATTTCACTCATTATAGTTTTTGTCTTCATTTTTTTATTAAGTATTTCGCTCATTGTTTTTTCTCCCTTCATTTTTATTTATTGTTGTTGTTGTAGTTCATTTACGTCGCACTCAGGGCTCGAAAAACCGGCCGTCCGCCCGTCCTCGGCGGTCAAAAATACCCAGCGGACAACAAATTTCTCGAATCCAACGTCCGGGCGGACGGCCATTTTCCCGTTAATGTTCGTGATATATTTTCAATTTTTGTTATCTTACAAGAGTCTAGGTCCTCACTTCTAAAATGACCCTCTAATCTCGAAATACAGCAACATACTGCGCATGGTGGAATTGATGTTTTCTCTGTCTCGGAGTACTGCAGCGGTTGAAAGGGGCTTTTCAGCAATGGAAAAAAAAAAAAAAAACATTACGAACTGGTCTTAAACAACAAGCGTCAACCGCAATTATGAACATCTACCTAAATGGAAAACCTCTTTCAGATTTCTGTGCAGAAACCTCTGTAAATCATTGGCTTGATTGTGGAACTGGCAAACGTCGTATTTGATTCATTTAAAAAACGCAGTATGATCGGATAAATTGACATGATAATTGACAGATAAATTGACTTTTGTTATTTAAATTATTTCATTAAAGAAATAAATTATTTCATTAAAGAAATACTAGATTTTACTATTAGTAACCTAGTCTTTCTTTTATTACTGTATAATGTTATCCTAGTATTTGTAATCCTAGTAACTACTAATTCATTGTGCAATTTATATAAATGTTAGTAATAAATAAGAGAAAATTGTATTTTTATTTATTTAGAAGCGACGGGTTAGTTTCAAAGGAGGACGGGTACATTGTTGGACAAGCCGTCCTCGGGGACGGGTAAAATTTCTGAGTTTTTTCGAGCCCTGGTCGCACTAGAGCTGCACAATGGGCTATTGGCGACGGTCTGGGAAACATCCCTGAGGATGATCCGAAGACATACCATCACAATTTTGATGCTCTGCAGAGGGAATGGCTCTCCTGCTTTGGTAGCCCGACGACCTGCACGCGAAGTCGAGCACTTTACGGTAGAACAGTTTAACGGGGACCCATACCGCACACCCTCGGTCCCTACGCAGACTGATCCAAGTGGACCCGCACACTGACCGCATCCAGTGATGCTTGACTTCGGTGATCTGGTGGGAACCGTGTCTTAACGATCAGTCCACTACTGGACTTTTATTTATTAACCGGGAGACTTTACTTCATCAGATTTTTCTTTTCTTTGAGCTGTATATTTTTAAGCAAATCAACTGTTTAATGTGGATCATCCATCAATATTGACAAGTTCATATCACGTCCGGAGGTCACCAATGAGGGGAAATAATTATTGACTATGTCAACCTTCATCTATTAAAAGGTACCTCTTGATAGAATCAAGTAAACATGTCTAATATACTAGTGAATTGGTATTCAATATTTATAGTGGTAATTGCGCCACATATTCAAATAACCTTGAATAACAAAGAAATAGAAACTATTTATGGTCATTTCTCTTAATTTTGAATTTACCCGAATTGCTTACAGCTCCCCCCAACGCGTGAAAAGTTAAAATCGAGGGGCTTAAGACAACCCAGTTGTATCGATCTGCAACATCATTGTAAAACTCAAAACTTTACGCGTAGAATTTGTAGAATTTCGGTAAAATATTTGCACTCAAATGCCTTATTTGGAAGGTTCGCAAGCTATAAAATTAAAAAATGTTTTTACTAAATACATGATAAATTAACTGCATTTAAAATATCTAATATATATAATTCTCTTACGTGGCTCCCAAATTTTGGCTGTATTTCTTTTCCGCCGGTGGCAACGTTTGATTTGTTTTGTTTACGTTACTATTTCTCTTACACGGCGAATCGACCAATGATTGCCGCTAAAAAGTCACATGCCAAATCTAGCTGAGGTGGCTGAACATACGCGCTTTTAAAAACGGAAACTGAAATAACCAGAGAGCATCAGCTGCGGCGATCTCATACTATTAAACTAGGCAGAAGTGAGTAGTCTTTGTCGATAGATCTCTATTTTAGTATTTTGTCGAAAGCGCTTTTTCCTCGAATTTATATATTACGAATTTATTTGAGGATTTTTGATTTATATTACGAATTATACTATAGCACATTTCTAATAGGTTTAACGAATTACATGTCATTTATTTGAATTCAAATTTATTTTAATGACTTAGTATTTACAAAAATGATGTAATTTTTTTTTAAAAAGTTTTTATATGGATTTGAATGATTCTTTTGAATTCTTAGAATTTTGTGCATTTGCAATGTACCTAAGTATAGCAGCGAGCGAAGCGAGCTTGGTTTGCGAAGCAATTTTCGGGGGTTGGCGAGCGTTAGCGAGTACTAGTTTAAATTAATTAGTTGAAACACAAGAGGAAAACATGGCTAGTGAAACCTATAGGACTTGCTAAACTCTACAAACGAATAAAGTACAAATAATATTGCAAAAATAAGCATATTATAGTTTTAGTTCTATCAGGGTGCGTAGCTAAATTATTCAACAAAAAATAAACAATTTTCAAGTGCTCAAAAACTATTTTTAAGCACTTTAAAAAAATATAATTAGGCAGGGTTGGAAAGTTTTTGACAATTGACGGTTTCATCTTGTTTTAACCGTCATGTCAAAAAAAAAAAAAACTTTTCGCATTGTTTTTGACAACTGTCAAAAATCATGAAATTTTGAATGATGTAAAAAGAACGGCGTTTTCATACGCTACGGACTGACAATACGCCGAAATAGATTGGTGTTGAATTAATTGTGAAAACGTTGAGTAGAACAATGTGAAATGTGTCTTTTTGCATAATACGTAGCGAAAATCAACATGGTAAAGGAAAAATCTCATTTTAAAAAAGGGAAAATGAAGCACTTTTTAAAAGCACCCAATGATAAAAGCACCTTTAAGGGCTTTTAAAAAACGAAAATGGAAAAGTCAGAGTTATTAATGTCGTCAGAGTTATTAATGTCGTCAGAGTTATTAATGTCGAAGCACAGAAAGGAATTTTGAGCCTTACGAAGAAGGTTTTTGTTCATAGAACCGAAACTATAGTCTGCCTGTTTCTGTGCTTTATAGCTTCATTCTTAAATTATGAAGATGAAAGACAACCCTTACGAAAAAATCGAGGTATAAATGAGGTATATTTTTAATGTATAAAGGAAGTTGTTATTTATATGCGTTGTTAGGTTGAAAAAGGTGCAAATGAATACCTCAAAATCAACCTCAAATATACCTTAAATATACCTCCAGAGGTATATATGTATCAACCTGAGGTGATTAATTTTACATCTGTGGAGAGGTAGATATTTACTACTTTAAGGTCATGTGACATGTCATCATATTGCACTATTCTTTCAATTGAAGGGCTAAAGTGAAACAAATTTATAGACATTAAAAGCTGTGTGCTTACACTTAGGGCGCTTTTTCATTACACGACACGATACCGACAAAATCGGACGACAAATATGTGAACGACAATGTCGTTGCCGGATCGCTCAAGCAATTGTTTCTTCACTTGTCCGATATCGTTCGTCCGAGAAGTAGAAATTCTTGTTCATTCAATGTTTTGAGCTTAAGTGAGCAGTTGCTTGTGTTCTGTTGTGATTTTTTTCTGCAAACTTTAAATATGCCGGGTGATAATCGTCGTCTCAAACTTCTCACTTTATTTTAGAAGAAAAAAACTAGCAGTGCAGAAACGTTTTTGGGTGCACGAAATGGTACTTACGTTTTAACGCCACCGCAGCTACAGATTTGGCGGTTTTTAAGTGCCGTCAATCTGTACCTAAAATTTTTGCGACAAATCATGAAATAAAACACTCTATTTAATATCTAAAAATTCGAAACACTTTATTTAAAATCAAAGTAGTCAATCGGATTTCGGTGGAAAATGGGGCGATATAGAGTTTAACATATATTCAAAATAGTCTCTTTTCTTTCACCAGATGTTGTCGCCATATGAACTCTGATAAATAAGATTCCAAATGATGTCTCGCTGTCCCCCTATGTCTTTTGTTCCTCCATTTAGCACTGCCCCTTATTCTCTCAACTGTTTGTGTATTATGAACTCCTGTATCAGGATTTTTAAAATGTATACAAATACCTACTTGCTAAGGTATTTGTATTTATGATAAACCTTACCAAGTAGGAATCCTTCTAATCTGTTTGTTTCATAACCTGTCCAACTGTCTGAATAAATTGTGCTACCATCTAACCCCCACTTGCTGATCACACTGTTTTAAATTACATTACCAAAACGTATGTTTAACAAAATAAAGTTTCATGTCATGGGAATTGGTACATTTTCGCTTTTTTTTTGGGTAAAATATTTCGCTACTGCAAACATAAAATTGCATCTTGTTTTGTTTTTGGCAAATCCCGAAGATGTATTTTCGTAGCACTAAAAAATGGCGTCAGAAATCAGCAAACAAGGCAACAAGGAATTCAAAAGATAATTGCGTGCGAAAACGGGGTTGCTGTGTGCGAACAGGATTGCTCTTTATTGGCGCATTAGCACAACTTCTGCAACAACGTAAGTACTCACGAAATAAATGAGGCAAGACATGTTGAAGATTTTTATGTACTTTTCCATAAACTACAAAAAGTCCCAAATAATTTTTTTAATTACGTCCGAATGAGAGAAACCAAGAACAAATTAATGTTAATGAGGAATAATTTTTATATGACTTTTGAGTTGGCGTCTGCTCGTTAATTTATGTCTGTCATCACTTAACATTACTTAAATTCTTTAATTGTTTTAAAGTATTAACTTTTTTTTAATCGAGTTAAAATATTAGTTTCATTTAAAATGATCTTTTTAGATAATTGTTTAAATGAGTTTTATCAAATTTATCTTATGAAGTCGCTCTATCATGTTTCAAAAAAAAATTTTTTTTCAGTTAAATCAGGGAACAGACTTTTTATTATTCAATCAACCAGAAACCAGTAGTTAGATCGAGTTCTGTTTGAAATACATAAGGGTCTTATTTGCCTTCTTATCAAACTAATACTGTTATAAAAAATATTATCTCTTCATTAAAGCATATAATGAATTTATAAAAATTTTCAATACAACTTTTATGATTGCTTAAGTCTTTCAACCTCATTATAATGTAAAAAATGCTACATCATGAAATTAAAAATTTACAACCAGACATGAGAATAAATTATATAAAACTTTTATTTTTAAATTTTACATTTGATATGATCAAATAAGCGATTAAAAATTATTAAAAGAATAAAATAATGATATCAAAAGAGGAGATGAAACAGGAAAGATACACAACATCTAATAAAATCGCCACGATTTGAAGAGAAATTTGCTTGCCTTACCGACATTCGATTCCGACAAACGGTATCGCCTTGTCGGATACGACATAATCGTTATCGTATCGGTGAGTGAAAAAGCGCTCCGTTGCTGACCATGTATTTTACTTGACCCTATGTCGTTCGCCGACAATCGGATCCGTTTTGTCGTTATCGTGTCGTGTAATGAAAAAGCGCCCTTAGTTGCCAACTTTTCCAATTTCTTCGGAAGATAATGTTTATCATTTACTTTTTCTTTTTTGTTTAAAGTAATACCAAAATTTATGCTTTATTACTATTGAACTTTTTACATAAATTTAATTTTAAAAAATTTAAGACTACCACAATATATTATATAAACATGTTAAGTGGAGTCATGTTTTTAAGTTGTGCTGAAACTTACGAGATTTCTGCTGGCGATAGTTCTGAGTAAAAATCACTTCAATTTTCAGATGAGTAATAAGATTTTTCTGAGTACTGTGCTGCCATCTAGTGGATATTCCGGAAATTTTTAAAAGGACCAGTATCAAAATAATACTAAGGAACAGTTTGATGTAAAAATATCGCTATTAAAAAAAGCGACGATTATTTCTAAAGCAACCCAAATCTTTAAATTGTTATTACATCACCGCAACAAAAAATGTTTCCTTAAAAACGTTCATGGGGATACTGTTGTGATTAAAAACAACGCGGAGGTCACAATCGTTTTTTGGGTGACAATCGTGAATCACAATTGAAGAAGTAGCTCAAAGCGACATTGTCTACTACTGTAAAACATAATTCGTTAAATATTGCTTTCAAAATCTATTTTTAGCAGAAAATATATAAGAATTTACAACTCCGGTTGACTGTTAAGAAAAATAAGAAAACCCGTCGAATTTTATTTAGATGTCCAGAGAAAATGTTGCAAGTGACAATTTGAGAATATATTTAAATTTATTCCCTTCCAAACTCTTCAGAAAATTGCCATTTTCCTTCTTTTGCACTTATCCCCCCCCCTCGCCTTTCAAAAAAACTCCGCACTTTCGATTAACTTGAAGAGCTTGTAGCATTTGTTTCTATTAGGTGTTAGAAGGATATTTATATAGAAAAGGTAAAAGACGGGAACGAAATTAAATTTAAGAGGAACTTCTTCAAACAAAGATTTATTTTTTTTAACACTTTCTTAAGTAATCGAGTTTAATCATCGCTAAGTTAGCCAGCGAGATTGCTAATTCTTCGAGATGTCTTTTTTAAAAATAGTAAAATAAAAAATAAAAAAAAGGAAAATTGAAACTTATTTCGGGATTTTAAGAGATTTAAAAGAAGTTAATAAAAAATATTTTCTTGCTGTACTAAAAATTAAATTTCGAATACTCGAATACGATTTCACCCACTGAATTACTCTTTAACAAACTTAATAATTTGCACATTCTTCGTAAGATGTGTGCTTGTGTTCTTTCTCCAATTCCTTTTTATCTTCGTAATTTATTATTTCATCAGTTTCCCTCAAAAAATAGTAGTTGTTAGCAAACTTTAAAAGCGTTCTTATTATTTATTCCTTTTCTTTTTCCAATTGCTCTACTTCTTTTTTTTTATTCTTTACCTTACTTTCTAGATTGTTTAGAAATTTAATGAAATCGTCTGAAGTTTGTTGAATGTACGTAATTGAATAGAATTTCGGAGCAGAAAAAACCTTTATCTGCAGTTCTTTCATTAATATATAACTAGGAAGAATTCTCTGAGAAGGTAAATATTTCTTCGAGAAGATATATTTTCTTTTAAAAAAAAATGTATTCCTTTTCTTCTTTTTTTTTGTTGTGTTTTAAAAATAAGCTAAAAAAAATCCAGTTTTATTATGAACGGTACTGAAACTTATTAATGTAGATACATTGTTTAACAGACTATTGTAAAGTAACGCTATCAAAATGTAAACTGAAAGCTAAAACGAGGAGTTTTCTAGTAATACTTTTCACAATTTGTGCACAGCTTATCCTAAGTACAAAACTTTTCAAAAACAATCTATTTTAGTCATATGGCATACTTCAATGTATGATAACCTAGTAACTCAAAATTAAAATGTAGTAGAAAATTTACTTTTACTCGTAATTTTCATGAATTTTTTTTTTTTTTTTTTTTTTTTTTGTCTGAAACTTTTAATTTTTAAATTACACTGAAAATGATCCTAAGCTAAACTATAGCTCAATTTTTGGGATAACGATTTATTTACCACTTTTTCAGAAAGTTAAATTATTTTCATACTTTAATATTTAAATTTTTCCTTTTCTTTCAGGGATGAAATTGGGGAAAAACGAATGAGTCTGGCTCATCCATTTCCGAACTTTTATCGCTTCGTCGTAAAATTTTGTTTGGAAATTTTACATTAACTTTATTTCTCTCCAATGTTTTTTTCTTTCTTTTGCATGATGAACTAGCTACTAACTAGTGAGTAAAAATATTAAACATGCCGTTTTCAAGAGTTCAACTTATGATAATCAAGTTTATCTACATTCAGTATCAGTCGGCCCTAAAACGCGTCTCTGGCGAACTCAAGAGTCGGGGGTGAAGGGGGCATGGTGACAAATGGGCTGAATTTTGAAATTACGACTTTTTTTTTAAAATACGTTCTCTGAGAAACTTTTGGACCGCATTCGCTCACATTTTTTACCTTGCTATGTGAAATTGCATTCTTTGAAATGATTTTTTTTTAAAATTATGCCTTCCAATTCAAAGTTTTTTGGACTGTTTACTAAATAAAGTAATAAATATTTATTAAAAGTTGTATTTTGAGGGGATTAATCTTTGCTAAAATGAATTTTATAAGTGTGGGCAAAAATTTTTCAGTTCATTTTAAAAGTTCTCGAGATAACGCGAAATACGCAAAAAATAAAATTAGCATCAAAGGGTCCAAACCTCGCACCGCTCTCTTGATAAAATCATTGGGTTCAAATTTCCCAAATTGCGACTACCCGCTATATTTGGGGGGGGGGGGTCAGAAATCTGAAACCGTCGGGGGGAAAAAAAAGAGAGTAATCTGAGAGAGTACGTTTTTCCGCCTGATTTCGTAACATACAATATCGTTTGCGCTAATTATTTAGCTTTTTCGATTTCACCCCCTTGAACCATTGAGTCCTAGAAAATGAAGATCTGATCTTTAGATCAAAAGTTATTAGATTCAAGTTATTTAAAATGGTCTTCTTTTTCCTTTTTTGCACGGGAGGGCGCAATATACATCATTCTCAATTTCGCCATGGTATTTTTAATTCTTAGAAAGTAAAACATCAAAATTTAGACTTGCTATAATTACTAATGCCCTGAATACTTTACAGGATCTCCCCACGAAAGTTTTTTTTATTATTATTGCCAATTTACAACTTATCAACTCCTCTGTGAGCTTGTTAACTGAGGAGTTAAAATATTAAAAATGCCGTTCTCTAAAGTTCAACTTATGAAACTCAAGTTTATCTACATTCAGTATTAATCGGTCTGAAAATGCTACCATTAGTCTTGGCGAACTAAAGAAGTAAAAATTTACTACAACCAAAAAATTTTCTTTACTTATTTTGCTTTTTAGAATCAAGTCTGAACTTGATTGTAACTCATTACCTAAGTTTTGAGCTTTGTTTTATAAATTTTAGCTGATAATCAAAGTTTTTAGGAAGTGCTTATTTCAGAGTATTACTGATCAGGACCGAGTTTGCACTGATGGATATGGATACCAAATAATTGGGACCACTTCCATGTGGCCGTTGGCCACTCAAGTAATTCTTAGTAATAGGTAATAGTCCATATCCAAGAGGTCTTGGGTACGATCCTCGCCGGCCAAAGACTCCCCGTGTAGTAAATGGTGACTGGTGCACGTTAAATCTGTCGAGTCTCAAAGTCCTCCATGTTCCCACAACAAATCAATACCTCTGGGGGTACTGATCCAGGAGTTTCCTTGTCTTCTGGATTGGCTCAAAATTACAAGGCTACGGAGTCGAACGTAGGTAGTCGTAAACCCATGAAATTGGGTCGGCTGTTCAACGACGGTTATAAAATAAAATAGGTAATAGTAATAGGTTCTTAGTAATAGTAATAGGTAGTAATAGTTTAAGTAGTAATAGGTTGGTTACGTAAATGAAGCCGACGGCTGTGATGTGAGAAACGCACGAAAACGTATATGTGATTACAGTACTGAAGGCAGGGTGCGTAGCCAAAATTTTCAACAAAAAATAAGCACCTTTTAAGCACTTTTCAAACACTCAAAAAATATTGTCAAGCACTTTGAAAAATATCATAATTAGACAGGGTTGGCAATTGATGGTTTTATCCGGTTTTATTTACAGTGACGAAAACGATGGCGCTTCACAAACGATGCAATTAACAAGAGAAATGAAATTTTCTATCACTAATAGAGAAAAAAAAATGACAATGTTTAGTTGGTCCCAGTAATCAGCAAATATTCGAGAGATTTTTCGATTCTGTTACAGAGGGCTGAAATTGAGAATCTCTTGCAAAATGCAGCAGGGTAGCACATGAGAGTCAAAAATCATTACCACTGAATCCAGCTCAGTTCATTTACGTCGCACTAGAGCTGCACAATGGGCTATTGGCAATGAGCTCAGTATACGCAAGTGCGGACCCACAAGTATTTCATCAAACATGTAAAACAAATGGTGATTTCATACACTACAGACCGGCGGTATGCCGAAATAGATTGGGATTGAATTAATTGTGAAAACGTTGTGTAGGACAATGTCCTTTTGCATAATTTATGGCAAAAATCAACATGGTAAAGAAAAATATCACATTTCGGGAAAGGGAAAATTAAGCACTTTTTAAAAACATCCGTGGAAAAAAGCACTTTTAAGGGCTTTTATAAAACGAAAATAAGCACCTTTAACAGGGTTCCAAAAAACCCACCTACCTAGTAAAACCCGGGCAGGTTCTACTGGGTAAAACCCACCCTGAAAAACCCAGTAAAACCTACCCTAAAATGGGTTTTACTGGGTTTTTCTAAGATTGATTTCTTCTTTATCCTCTGTTATAAAAGAGCTATTCTATTGAAATATATATGTAGTCTAGCCTAAAAAAATTAACTTATGGTGAAAAAACTAACTATGTTGGAGACTGGAGAATCACCTTGATGGCTAGATTTGACTGTATGGCTATTGATTAGTCAAAGCCTTTGATTCGGTTTCTATGAAAATAAAAGATTTTCCTCAAGTATTTTTTACGACTAAAATACAAATAAAAAGTAATCCTGCGTTAAAATAAGTTTCATAAAATACAAATAAAAAGTGATCCTGTGTTAAAATAAGTTTCCTAAAATACAAATAAAAAGTAATCCTGTGTTAAAATAAGTTTCCTAAAATACAAATAAAAAGTAATCCTGTGTTAAAATAAGTTTCCTAAAATACAAATAAAAAGTAATCCTGTGTTAAAATAAGTTTCCTAAAATACAAATAAAAAGTAATCCTGTATTAAAATAAGTTTCCTAAAATACAAATAAAAAGTAATCCTGTGTTAAAATATGTTTCAAATGTGTGATGTGAGTACATATAACATTTTGTATCGTGATGTCAGCAGAAACTTTTTTCAGACTTTTGCAACAATTTATTTGTATTAATTACCTATATATTAAGTCATTTTATAAAATCAAACTTAATTATTAATATTAAAATAGGCTTTTTTAAAATAAGGTACTTATCCCTGCCCTCTCTTTCGAAAAAAACTCCATTAAAACATGAAAAACCCAGAAACACCAAAAAGAACCCAGAAAGCTCAATAAAACACAGAAAAACCCACCAGAGTCGGGTTTTTCTAGAAATACCCGGGTTTTTTGCAACCCTGACCGTTAAGCACTTTTTAAAAACCCTACGCACCCTGGAAGGGGTTATACATTTACAATCCCGGCTGAGCATGTGAGGTTAAAAAGTGCATGCCTAATCGGAATTTTGACATGTCTTGGATTGTTCTGCAGTATCATTTTCGACCCCTGGTTTAATCATCCAAAAGTGTCCCGTGTTGAAAACGGTTGAGAAGCTTTAACTTTAGTAATTGTTACTGAAAATGTAAAACTGACAAAAGAGGGGCCAGTGGCCTGTAAAGAAAACACAAATGACCTCAAAATAGTCTTTACTTTGGGGCTCTATCAAGTCACTCTCCCACCCAAAGAAGAAAAAAAAGGTTCCACAATTTATTGATTTTTAAACCTCCCTTTTGTGTGTACAGCTGGTCTTCTGGGGCCTACAATTTCTTTTGTTTCAACATTATCTTAACTGTTAAAAGCTTAGTTACTTTTGTTCCTTTTCTTCGTGCAGACGATTATTTTTTTCTCTCTTTTAAATGAAGGGAAGAAGTAAAAAAAACTTTTTTCTGAATCTGTAGGAGGTATTTGTTTTCTCTGCCGAGTGTCGAGAGATTTACATGGCCGGTGATTTTTTGAAAGAAGAATTTAGTTCAACTTTGAGTAAACAATAAAGTAAAAGATGCTGGTGTAATTGATGGATTTGCGTTGCCATTTTAGATGGGGGGAAAAATAAATGACGGCTACAGTTATAAGGATGGAAAATAAACCGAACGACTGGGTATTTGTTTTTTAATGTCATTTTACGAGTGCTAAAAAAATTCTACTCATTATAAAAGAAGACATGATATAACTTTTTCGTGCTTCATTTTCAAAACTGATAAAAGAGTTTTTATAAAAAATAAAAAAAATATTCTGTGAAGAAAGTGGACGGTTAAATCAACAAAATTCAAAACAGTTGTATATGTTCAGCAAATTTTATTAATGAAAATCGTTTTCTGAACTGTATCTATAACAATAATAATAAAATGAAGAGTTTTTCTGTGTGTGTGTGTCTCTCTCTCTTATAACTCCAAAACCCGTTCTTCCTCCATCCTGAAATTTGCAACAGTGTGTGCAAAGAGACAATTTAGCCTCCGATCCAAACATTTGTTCCAAATTTTCAATTTGTTCGTTAGGTAGAGCCATATGAAAAATTTAGTTTATTCATTGATTTAGAACTTTTGCTATTGATAAAAATGACACTTGCAGACGATTTTCTTTCCTTCAAATACTTTAAAGATTATATCAGTGATGTTTGCTAGCTTATAGCTCTCATTGAAATACGGAGTTGCTTTTTTTTTGCACGTTCTTTAATATTTAATTATTATTTATTCGCTATGTCGGATAAACTCAATAATTAGCATTGGCAGATTACGTCACCAAATAAGCATTTCTATAGATATTTGTGTGTTTTTGTGTAAAAAGTGTTTGTTTTTTTAATAGTTATGCTTTTAAAGAGTGAATCTATAAATTATGAATTTATGGCAGTAAATGGGAATTAGCAACTTGAGAAGAAGTGAATTATGCCTAACCACGTAATTTAAAATCACATATAATAGGATACCTGCAAGTGATGTAGTGTGGGTATCTCACTCCTGATTGGTTGTTGAAACATTGCATTTGTTTTCGTTTGTTACATTCTATTTCGAGTAAGCCAAGCCGCAGCATCAATTCTCTTAAGTGACACATACTATATTCTTTCACGAAGATTCCTTTACAAAGATTTCAATTCTTTCACTTTATATTTCTAATTTAACACAAAGACCGGAAGAAGCCCTGTAGGACATAAACAAACTAATTATGCATGGAAGTTGCCAGGTACACAAAACAAAAACATAACACGGTTACAATAAAATACATAAACAAATATTAAATCTAAGTTAAGTAAAAGATGTAAACTAGAAAGAATTATATTTCAACATATTCAATGTGCGATACGGCACAGTATTTAATTAACTTCACTTTAATTAACATTCTAACTTATCTGGAGAAGTTTAGCTCAACTTTAACACGCCATTTTCCTTACAAAATGCGCGTAAGTTCCATCAAAAAAATCCTCCACCAAGGCAAATTTTTCCCAATACTTGATCCAGGAGTTTTCTTGTCTTCTGGATTGGGTTCAAAATTCAACAAAGGAGTTGAACATTAGTAATCGTAAACTCAAAGTTGGGACGGCTGTTCAACTTCGGTTAGAAAATAAAATGATCAGGTGGCACTGGCGTCGTAGGTGTGGGTATATGTGATCCTCTTCTTTAAGTGCAAGCACCCATTTGAATACCAGTTAGCCGAATGGCTTCTGATTCAACAAATGCCACGATTTACCTACTATGACGTCACTTGCATGTATCCAATTGAAATAAAAAATTATAAGTTGTGTACTAAAAAGCAAAATTATCAGAGAAGCGTAAAAAATCACTCTTATGAACGAAACTGATGCTTGCTTTGTAATTAGCTACTATATTTTAATTTTTTTAAAAAATAGCCATGTTCTAGATCAGGGGTTTCCAACTTACATGAAGCGGGGGCCACAATTAAAAACACAAATCAAATGGCGGGCCGCAACTTTATCAAAATTTTATGTAGGACTCTTTTATGTTTGAAGGAACATTCAATATTACTGTCAGACTTTTACCAAGTTGTACAAATTAAAATAAGAAGTAGATTTTTAAAAATATTTAATTGTTATTAATAATATTTTTATAAATATTAAATACATATTAAAAATTCGGGCTTTAATAACTTTAATGTGCACTTATGTATTAAACAATTAATGTGCAACAGATATCTAATTGTTAAGATATAAAACTTTAAATAAGGTTGATATTAAAACTTACATAGTAGCACACAAAATGTTCAGTGACAAAATTGAGGTTTGTCTGCTGCAACCACCACAGAATAGATATTTACATATTAAATTTAAAATTTACAAATGTGTGTGTAAATATTTTCATCCAAAATGAGTGGTTTCAAAAAGTTAAATCGGAGAATTTCTTAGAGAAAAATTTTGATACACACTTGCTAAATTATATTCACAAAATACAAAAAAAAGAAATAAAAAAGAGCAACATACACGATTATTTTTGTATTTGAATAAATATTTTCTTGGATGCAAAACCTGAGAAATAATTTTTTTTCACCGCTGATAAATTAAATTTCACAGAAACGAAGAAATTAGGTTTTAATTAACGAGAAAAGTATTTTAAACCCATATAGATTTTTTACGAAAATTGCCCGCACAAAAATGACAACTAATATATTTTAGTTCGCGGGCCACAAAAAAAGGCTTCGCGGGCCGGATGCGACCCCCGGACCGCCAGTTGGAAACCCCTGTTCTAGATAGCAAAAATAATGCAGAAAAGGTTCTTACTCTCTTAGGGGAACTATGAAAAACCGTCATTTTATCATTGACTCCAATGAGGCTTAATTAATTTTGTTAAAAATTTAAATAAAAAATAAGCTGTGTGCTAAGAAGAAAACCTAATGGAGAAATAGTACCTATTCCTTTAAGAGTAGCGTATAAACCAAACTATTATAGATGCCAATGAAACTTAATTTTGATAATAAGAACTAATTTTATTATTTTATTATATTTTATTACCGTCGTCGAACAGTAGGCAAAATTTTCAGTTTACGACTGAATTTTTTTCTGTTTTCTGAACCGAGTCCAGAAGACAAGGAAACTCCTGGATCAAGTATTGGAAGAAATTTGCCTTTGATGGGGGACGTTTTGATGGAACTAACCCGCATTTTCGTTAAATGGAGAGGAAAACTACGAAAACCTCCCACGGTTAGACTGACGTCAAGGGGACTCTAAACCCATGATCCGTCAACCACTGAGGATATTTCACGTCAACACTGTGGTCGGTGCAAGCTGGAGGAGGAATTCGTATCGACCAGCCATCGCCGGGATCGAACCCCGGTTCACCTCATTAGAAGGCGAACGCTCTATCCCCTGAGCCATCGCCGCTCTCTGAAATTTTCTGGGGATATTCGAGATTATGTCAGTTGTATACTGAGTTAATGTTTTAGCGTTAACGGGAATACTTTTCAAGTTATGAAAGATCTTCGCTCTAAAATGCTGAAACTTTTTTTAAAAAATTAAAAGTTCTAAGTTCATAATTTTTTAAGACAATTCTGCCGAAGATTCTGCATTAACAGTTATCACAGTGTAAACATGTAAATATACTGTGAAAAAATAACTGAAGCAATATCTTGTGTAGATGACGAGAAAAGGTTAATCGGAAAAGGTCAGTTTTCGCATTATTGGTATAAGCCCTACCGATTCCCCTTAAGATCGGAAGAAGAAAATAAGGTGAAATGATGCCTCTTTCACTTTTCTCTATGTATACGAAGCATAAATAAAACCGCCTTCCATTTTGCTTTTCTTGTATAATTTCACTCATTTAAGCAGTAGGGAAAAAAAAAACATTTTCCCTCAAAATATACTTTTTTTTTTTTCGCTATAGAGCAGGGGTTTCCAACTCCGGCCCGCGAAGTCTTTTTTTGTGGCCCGCGAACTAAAATATATTAGTTGTCATTTTTTTACGGACAATTTTTGTAAAAAATCTATATGGGTTTAAAATACTTTTCTTTCGTTCAAAAAAACCTAATTTCTTCGTTTTTGTGAAATTTAACATACCAATGGTGCAAAGAAATTTATTTTTCAGGTTTTGCATCCAAGAAAATATTTATTCAAATACAAAAATAATCGTGTATGTTGTTCTTTCTTATTTCATTTTTTTTCTTGTATTTTGTTAATATAACTTAGCATGTGCGTATCAGAAATTTTCTCGAAGAAATTCTCATATTTAACTTTTTGAAACCACTCATTTTGGACTAAAATATTTTCACACACATTTGTAAATTTTAAATTTAAATATCTATTCTCCGGTGGTTGCAGCAGACAAACCTCAATTTTCTCATTAAATATTTTGTGTGCTACTATGTAAGTTTTAATACCTTAACAATTAGATATCTGTTGCACATTAATTGTTTAATACATGGTGCACATTAGGTTATTGTAGCCCGAATTTTTATTATTTATTTAATATTTTTTTAAAATATTATTAATAACAAATAAATATTTTTAAAAATCCACTTCTTATTTTAATTTGTAATTCAATACTTTTGTTTCGTACAACTTAAAAAAACTCTGACAGTAATATTTAATGTTCCTTCAAACATAAAAAGATTCCTACAAAAAATTTTGATAAAGTTGCGGCCCGCCACATGATTTGTGCTTTTAATTGTGGCCCCCGGCCTCATGCAAGTTGGAAACCCCTAATATAGAGGAAGGCAAATGATTAACTTATTTTAAACATACACTTCTCTACCATAGAACAGAAAGACGGTTCGAAACGAACTAAGTTTTCAAGTTTCCCTAAGTTTAAATTCCATTTGTAGAAAATAAATATTTCTATATTTACAAACATCGTGTGCACTTTCTTATTGATATTAAATGATAATTTTTTTTTTGTAAATAAATAATTTATCAATTTATATTTATTCATAAAATTAATTAATAGAATATTATGTAAATAAAAATTAATTTCTGGCAATTTTTTAAATTAAAATATTATAAACTTAAGAATTGTTTAAATTTACTTAATGCGCAACACATTAAAAGTGATACATAACTCAGTTGTGTTATTTAAAATGTGTCAATTGAAATTATTAAAAACATGAGTGATTTTGTTTCCATTATTCGCCCGAAATGAATATTCTGCGTTGAGCAGTATAGGCTAAATACCAAATATTTGTATGTTGCATCTCTAATTCAGTAGTAGCAATTGTTCAGCAGAAACTTGTATCTATTTACAATGTAAAAACTTCTTGAGAAGGTTTTTAGCAATTTTTGCAATAACAGGACCCTATATGCACAAATTCACAAAAGCAGGACCCTGATTGAAAGAATGTGATTTAACGCTTATTTCATATTCACAAATTATGAGTAGTTTTTTCACAATTTTACCAAAACAGGACCTTTCACAAAATGTCTGGACAGATCCCTGATAGTGAACTTCTCGTTTTATCAAGCTTTTATTAAGATATTGTTATTATATGTTCATATGTAATTAATGTTAATAACATGCTTCGAAATTTCCTTCCGGAATGCAAAATGTTACTGTTTCAATCGAAAGTAATTCAGAGTAATTCAATTACATTACACATACATCAAAAATTTCAAAACCAGCTTAAAAATATTTGTTACTCCATTTGATGTTACTACAAACAAATAAACTATAAAAATAACAACATTCCAGGAAAACTTCGGTGTAATTTAAGTTAGTTGCGAATTGGTTCAATAACTGTGACCTTGAACATTCCCTATTGCAAAACAATGATTGTGTGGAGCGTTATGTTAGTCAAAATTTGTCACTTAGGATTTAAATTATGTTGATTTAAGTAAATAGAAATCCAACGTGATTACAAACTTACGCTGAATTCGATTCCGGAATTTCTTTCAGTAATAGTTACTGCGTAGTCAAATAAATTTCATTTTAACTGGAACAAATTGTTTTCGAAGAGATTGCTTTAAATTCTTTGTTTGCAAAACACGATTTTCGTGCTAATTAAATTGAGCAATGTGGAATGACGCGCTGATGAAATTTGCGAATTAAAATATCTTACAACATCTGCAAACTAGCAATGCTGAGAAATGTTTTAATGAAGGCGTGCATTTGATTGATTTAATTAAGTGAATATTTTCTTTCTCTAAGCTACTGTATTAAATGTTAGAAATCACAGTTTTTTTAACCGAAATAAAAAATTTATGTTACTTAATATACTAATTTTACAGACAAAATGATCCCGCAATGGACTGATCGTTATGACACGGTTCCCAGCAGATCACCGAAGTCAAGCATCACTGGCTGCGGTCAGAGTGCGGGTGGGTGACCACTTGGATCAGTCTGCGTAGGGACCGAGGGTGTGCGGTTTAGGTCCCCGTTAAACTGTTCTACCTCAAAGTGCTCGACTTCGCGTGCAGGTCATCGGGCTTCCGAAGCGGAGGTGCC
Organism: Parasteatoda tepidariorum; assembly: GCF_982258835.1. Classification (NCBI taxonomy): domain Eukaryota; kingdom Metazoa; phylum Arthropoda; class Arachnida; order Araneae; family Theridiidae; genus Parasteatoda; species Parasteatoda tepidariorum. The sequence goes on from NC_141756.1 coordinate 103,211,827, forward strand.
ACCCCCCTTGTAGAGGATCAAAACTGTGATGACATGCCTTCAGACCATCCTCAGGCATGTTTCCCAGGAAGTCACCAATAGCCCGTTGCGCGGCTCTAGTGTGACGTAAATGAATTACTACTGCTACTATTACTGCTACAGACAAAATGGCAGAAATGGTTCCAAACGCGAGCACGTGACTTGCACACGTGCATAAAAATCATTATAGGCTTAGAAAAGATCAAGCCGGACAGGTGGCCGAGCGGTTAGCGCGCTTGACTGCGAAGCCAATGGTTGCGGGTTCGTATCCCGCTCTAGGCATGGATGTTTCTCTCTATGTGTTGTCCTCTGTTGTGTGTGATGTGGTCCACCCTATAAACGTTTATCTGTAGCAGTGTGGTGTGGGTAATGTTGCTCGCCTTCGTGACTTAGGTTCACAGTTGTTACACCGGGTAACGTAAAAGAAGCAACACTTCCGGCATCTTCCAGGTGAAGGAAGTGAACAGTTCAGTACCTGCCATTAGAAAAAAAGACCAACAGCAACACAGGGTGATGTGTTGCTGTTACTCTGTAACTCTGTAAGGTTTTCGAGGTTTACCTTTTCATGTAACGCACATGTGGGTTAGTTCCACCGAAAAATTTTCCGCGAAAATTATTTTGTCCCAATGCTCGATCCAGAAGTTCCTTTGTATTCTACGTTGGGATACAAAATTACGAGTCTGTGAAATAGGATATTGATGACCAAAACCTAAAAATGGTTCTGCTGCTCATTGCCGATTATAACAGGGTGCGTAGCCAAATCTTTCAACAAAAAATAAGCACTTTTTAAGCTCTCAACAATTTTTTAAGCCCGACATACATAAACAAATTGTAAAAAATTATTTTCAAAGAGTTTTCATGATCGTGATAAAATAGCCAGTTTTAGACAAATAAGTCTTTTCTTGATTGTATTAGCCATTATAAAAGGTTTCTCGGTTCGATACCTGAGGGTGGAAAATGAAGCCCGAAATTGAGAATATCTTGCAAAATGTTGCAGAGTTGCATATGAAAGTGTAAGAATATCACCGAACCCAACTTAGTATATGCACATGTGGACCCGCAAGTATTTCAACAAACATGCAATAGATTGTGGTTGAATGACTTGAATAATATGTGGCGAAAATGGACGTGGTAAAGAAAAAAATCTCACTTTCAAAAAGGGAAAATTAAGCACTTTTTAAAAACACCCAATTAAAAAAAGCACCTTTAAGGGCTATTAAAAAAATAAAAATAAAAAGCACATTTAAGCACTTTTTTAAAACGCTACGCACCATGTATAAAATAAAATATAACAACACAGGTCAACGAAGCAAGTTTAGGACAACAAATAATATACCGGTTGTCCAGCTTCAATTTCAGAAAGGCATTAAAAGACAACAGGAGAATCAATCTCCAAGAATGAAAACTTTTGTTTTCGAGGTTTTTTAACGTCTCAACATGCTTGGCGACCCCATCTTCTGCGTCAGTTTTTATCCTCTAAATATCTTTCATCACTCCTCTAAATTTGTGATTGTAAAGACCAACCCCAGAATAATGAACAAATAGAGTGTTCCGTCCAAACCACTCTTAATGTGTAGTTTTAGAATTTTAGCTAAAAATGAAATTTGTAACATCGTCCAACTAATAGTTAAGCTTATTACCGCAGCGGGGAGCTGTACACATCTGGAAAGTGTTGCCATTGTGTCGCGCAAAAAAATGCTCTAGCATAACTCGGTGTTCTACAGTATACTTTACTTTACTCAAGAGTTCGCGAACAACTCGAAACTTAATTTCTTTTTTCACTGACATCTACTTTATAACCATGTTTAATGAATAAAAATGTAAATGTAATTGATCTGTAAACATTAAGATGCATTACCGTAAACAGTTTTTCTGTAAACTAGCCCCCATCTTCATTTTTCTTTTAAACCGGAAACACAAATACGTGACAAGTTTTTTTAAGGGAACTTCTTAAAAACATGTAAGCGTAGAAGCGAATTCGTATGCCTAATGTTCCAAACTGATGTAATGAAGGAAAAAAAAATGGCTAATTAATCATCGAGCACAACCACAAACTGACGTTTCGAAGTATACTTTATTTCTTCCACCACTTCACCCACTTAAAAAGGAGAAAAAGAGTAAATAAAAAAATAAATAAATTAAAAAAAAAGTTTAACCAGATCTCCCACATTTTCATCTTGTTTTTTAGCGCCAGAAAATTATCTCGCTTTTTTTTTCTTCCGGTTTTTTAAAACACTGTAAGTTGAGAGAATTTTCTTCTCCAAGTGAAATAAAAAAAAAGAAGAAAAAAACTCAATATTCTGCTATCTAAAAATAATCCTCTTTTTTGATATTTTACTTTTTTTTCCATTTCTTCCGCGATTTCGAGCGAATAACGCGATTCCCATAGCGGGTAGTACGAGAAAACTAAACTAAAAAAAAAGAAGAAAAAAAAACGGATAATTTGTTCCGATATGGAAAACATTTCTTTTCTTTCTTCGCTATCGTCTGCTTTTTCTTGAACGATTTTTATCGAATTCGTTTTTATTTCTTAATTAATGTTGGCAAATTAGATGGAATATACCAAAGTGCATCTGAAGTCGACAGTATTGATTCTTCCAGTTACCTTTTTATTTATTTTTTTCCCGTTTTATGTAGATTTTAACATTAATCAGAACTTCAACTATCAACAGCCGCAGCATTGTCTTCTACGTTTAGACGTAATTATTGTATTTGTTCTATGCGGATAAACAGTTAGCATATGTTACCATTCAAGTGTAGAAATCAGTTATTCTGCAGATCATCCAGGGAATGTGCAGATTCACTTTTATCCGTTAAAGTGCCAAAAAAGTGCTTCTTTTCTCAAATTGAGTAATCTGCGAACTATCTACAATAGATAATCTACTAGACGCTAACTATTAGATGCTCGTTAAAGGAAGATTAATGTCCTTGTTGGAACAATAGAAACGTTTCTGTGCGGCTTAAATTACCACAATGTTATTTATTTATGTCATATTGATGTTTAAATAAAATCAAGTTACTACAATCAAACAATCAACATTTTAGTAGATAGAATCATTCATTAACCACTTTAAAAATATAATACAGCTAAATCAAACGGTTTAAAATATTGTTACAATCAAGGAAATTAACATGTCATTTATTTATTTTTCAGCATCTAAAGAATCAAGTCGAATACAATCGTTATGCCTAATGTAATCGATCAACCTGTAATCAACAAATTAATTGATAGAATGAGAGAATCAAGCTTTTTGATCTTTGACGCACATTAACTAGGTAAATTCTGCTCTTTTACGCACCAGGCGTAACACATACACTTTTAATAATAGTTATTGTAGTTGTAGAAGTATGTAGTTGTAGCAGTAAGTAGCATAGTTAAGTAGTTGTAGTAGTATGTAAGTTGTAAGTATTGCGTTAGAACCGTGTTTCTTCACTGAACTAACGATTAAAAGTAGTTGCCAGGAATCGCTACAAACTACTGTTTTTTTTTGGTACCATTCCCACTACACTTCTTTTTTAATAAAGTAGCAGAGTACACTACAAATTACGAAAAAAAGTAGCGACTACAGTAGTGCTACTACTTCCGATCACTGGTTATGAGTTATGATAGTTATCCGATGCAGACGAACTCTATGTACTTTTTTTTTGATAGTTGTCCGATGCAGACGAACTCTATGTACTTTTTTTTTTATAGTTGTCCGATGCAGACGAACTCTATGTACTTTTTTTTTGATAGTTGTCCGATGCAGACGAACTCTATGTACTTTTTTTTTGATAGTTGTCCGATGCAGACGAACTCTATGTACTTTTTTTTTGATAGTTGTCCGATGCAGACGAACTCTATGTACTTTTTTTTTGATAGTTGTCCGATGCAGACGAACTCTATGTACTTTTTTTTTATAGTTGTCCGATGCAGACGAACTCTATGTACTTTTTTTTTAAGATGTCATATAATACTTAGTTATGGTAGTTGCGTGGAGCAGACAATATTTCCGATAAAATGAAAAGAAACAATGTTTAAATAATTTTGCACAACTTGTAAATCATTACAACTTAACTTGTGAATCATTAACTTAAAAAAATATTATACCAACATTCAGGGTTGGATGAGGCTGCGGCCTTAAGAAATCCCCAAAACTTATAAGGGTAAAATAGTTTTTTTTGGAAATATTCTAAAAATTTATTAAGAATTTTCAATGCATAAGCCCAAGTCAAAAGTTTTGATGGTTTTCCATTGATGGATCATTATAATCTTGAAGGTAACTATCAATAATTCCATAATGAACCATTATATTTTTAATGGTAACCAAGATAAGTAACCATCACTCCAATGTAGGAATTCGGACTGATGTATGATGGTCCAACGTAAGAATAGCTGCTTGTTTTGATGGTTTGTTCATGTTGAACCATCAGAAATTTCCATCATAGTTTCTTAGAAATCAAATGTTGGAACAATCATCAACAACCACATCCCAATGTAGGAATTCAGACTGATTTATGATAGTTCAACATAAGAATAGCAACTTGTTTTGATGGTTTGTTCATGTTGAACCATCACGAATTTCCATCATAATATCTTAGAAATCAAATGTTGGAACAATCATGAACAACCATCATCCCAATGTAGGAATTCGAACTGATTTATGATGGTCCAACGTAAACAAACCAAATTGTTTTGAGGGTATATTCCTGAGAACCAACAAGAATTCCCATTAAACCATCATGGAACTGTATAGTTGGAACCATCATGGACCATCATGGATCATCATGGATTGTTGGTCCATGAGAATCAAACTTATCTTGATGGTTAACCATCGTCGTATTAAAGTAGCATTTTCCATCGTGGAATGATGGAAGTTTGTTGGCATATCAAAAACCATGAACGCATAATAGAAAATGCTGGATGATGGTGAGCATCAAGGGATGGTGGACCATCATGAATCACACTGAAACCAACATAAACAACCAAAATGTTTTGATGGGACCATCCAGAATTTTCACTTTGGATGTTTTACAATATTCCTAAACAGTCGTTAAAAATTTATTGGGTATTTTTATTGCAAAGTTTGCAAAGAGGAAAAAATTTAGCGCCCCGTTAACTTCTAAAAATACTAGAAAAACCTTTCTCAACCACAACCAATTCCCTAATGTTTTTAAACCATCTTTTTTTTTTGCTTCAATACTTCTAATTATTTTTTGTAAAAATCTTCAAGACATTTAAAATTTTATGAACTTCGTGAGATTTGGCATTTAATTTGCATATTTTTGCTGACAAAAGGGGGGGTGGGAATCCATAATTTTTCAAAAATATTCTCGCATAATATTCGGAAGGCTTTTTAAGAGCTGATTGGTGGAAAGTTCTAAACTATTTTTTTGAGAATTTAAGTAGAGTATTTTTTATACGCTGAAAACTGACACTATTTTTTTCTCTCCAATGTTCACCTGGAGAATGAACTTTTGTCATACAGTCATCAGAAGGGCAGATTTGCTGGCAAATCTTTCAGCGGCACCCTATTAGGTGGGCCAACGCTACTCCCATAGTAAGGACAGATAGAACAGAGAATAAAAGAACATCCATGCCTTGCCCGGGTCTTCAACCCAACCGCACGTTGGGCATTGTATTAAGTTACTTCAAAATTAAAGGTGTTTTTTAAAGGTTTTTCACTGTTTGTCACACTTGAAACCTTCTTCCACTTTAATAATACACAAATACTATCACATATGATACCTTCATTATTCACATATGATACCTTCACCATTCATTCACATATGATACCTTCTATTAGCATCTCAAAAATTTTAATGACGTGGAGATATAAATCAACGTTGTGTACCTAAGTTAGGTGAAAACAAGGTCTTTCAGCGAGAAATTCTTTATTTCATATTTAAAACCTTATATAAACCTTAAAACCTTATATTTAAAAGTTATAACTTAGATACTTAGAACCTTTTTCCACTATGTTCTTTACAGAGTTTCAAAAATAGTGTGTATTTTTATTATTTTTGCATACATATTTTCACTATACCAAACACTTTATCATATATATATATATATATATATATATATATATATATATATATATATATATATATATATATATATATATATATATATATATATATATATATATATATATATATATATATGTAATAACAGGGCTACAACCCTGTTATCAGTGTTGTATTTAGCTTGAAATAATGCAGTCGTAAGCCATCAGGCGTTCTAAACAGGTTTATTTAAAGGTAGGCTGGTATTGATAACAGTTCACGTCCCCACTCCTGCAAAGGAGGGAGAGTGGACAAGACTCTGGACAATTCCGGAACAGCTTATCAGGATCACATCATGATGAAAAGTACACGCAAAACTAGCGTTCTTACGTTTTATACCAACACAGATTTGAGGTAAAAAGGCACACTTCGTACATTCCTTGTAACCTTACGCATTAAGGAAAATCATTTACTGCTTCCTTATATGGAAGTGAAAAAGGGAACGATTCTAAAAATAACTCTTCCTTTGAAATATAAATCTATTTATATTTCAATGGTATGTTTTCAGCCTTGAATTCCCAAAATAGAATCTCTCTACGCTTATTCTTTAACAAAGACATTTTATGAAAACGAAAAAGTTTTAATTCTTTTATTAATACAAAAGTATTTAATTTTTGTATTACATATATATATATATATATATATATATAAGTTCATAACGAAGAACAAAACAAAGAAAAATAATAGACATATGAAAAAGGGGGGGAAATAATAAGTAAAAAATAACAAACAGTTTATTAAAAATAATAATAAATAAAAAAAAATAAAAATTAAAAAAAAAAAATTAAAAAAAAAAAAAATCATGAAATGTTAATTAAAAAACCGGAAAAAAAGGATATAATCTTTTCTTCAGCCCACACGATTATATCCGCAAAACAGAGTGCTTTCTGATATTGTATCAATAAAGCCAAAGCTAAATAAATTAATACAATAGTGTGAGGAGCACTCAAAAAATTTTTTTAAAAAATAACAACAAATGAAATAGATCACAAAAAGTACAAATAAGTATATATATATATATATATATATATATATATATATATATATATATATATATATATATATATATATATATATATATATATATATATATATATATATATATATATATATACGTATATAACTAACAACTTTCGTACAGAGAAGTTATTATTTATATTATTTCGAGTAAAAAAAAATTATATAATCGTTTGCAAGTGCCTTTATTAAATTAAAGTGTTATACATTTATGTAGATTTTATCCAATTTTACCGTTCAACAGAATTCAATTCACTTCATTTTATTAATTGCTGAATGAATTGGCAATTATCTTTCGTTAGTACAAACAACTCGAATGCAACATTTAACAAAGGAACGATATTAATGTTTTTACGGCACGAAATATACTTTCCTGGCAATGATATTCAATTTGGCAGAGTAGTGAAACGAAATTTTGTTTCCAATTCACATTAGTGCACGCAATTTCATTCGAATAAAGGTGCAATTCGGTGATAAACTTTTGTTAAAATATTCGGGAAAATTGCCAGCCCCGCAATTTCACTTCATAATGAAAAGCTATTGATCTCTTATTGATTTCGTTTCCCGAAATTATTTCTGTCTCATTGGGTTCGAAAACGTAAACCTAATTTTCGAGATTAATGCGGTCGTCGCGAATGCAATCGTTTAATGATGAAGAATGGCTTAATATCACGAAATAATTTGATCAAAACACATCTGTCACATTCGATATTATTTGAAAAATTTCATTAAAGAAGAATGGTGACACTTACTTTTCTCTATATTTCCATTTTGAGAAACGTTTATTAGCAACCGTTTGCAAACGTTAATTAACAAACGTAAATGCAAACGATTAATGGGCATCATAAGGGAATCAATAAGAAATGCGCAAAATATTAAAAAAAAGAGAGCAATTAATAACTTTCGATCTAATATACGGATTTTCAAGTACTAGGTTTCAATCTAAATACAGTCAGACCTCTATTTAACGAAGTCGCTAAATCCCAGCAATAAGTTCGTTATATGGAAAATTCGTTGTATAGAAAATCACCTTTTGAAATATTTAAACAATACCAAAACAGGTTTTAAATTCTTAAAACCTAGACATAATTAAATTAGCAATTGATACACCTTTATCTTGTAAACTAGTATCTACTATTTATTTTATAAATCTTAACCATAAAAGAAATCTGCATGGAAAGCAAGAATAGAGCAAAACATGACCCAGTGTTACACTATCATGCTGCATACATTCTCAACTTAAAAAAAGATAAATTTATGTATAAAATTATAGCGGCATTCATTATAAAACTAATTTTAAACACACGTTACAACATGCGTTCTTAAGTTTAATTGCTACTGATAAAAGCCGTTAATTTTGTCAAGAGTTTTTCATTTGAAATGTAAACAAAAAGGGAAAGGATTCTCTAAATGTTAAGTGGCTTCGAAAATCAATTCAAGGTCATTTCGCCCATAAAATGCGTCAAAAAGTTTTAGAAGTTCTGAAATATTTTGGGAAATAGGGAAAGTGGATCTCAAGGAAAAGTTCGTTAAAAAGAAAATTCACTTCGCTATTTTGGGAGTTATTTCACGAAAGAAATTTCCAAAATGTTCTTCGTTCCTCGAAAAACATAGCAAAATAGAGATATACGCAAAATGGAAGTTCGCTAAATAAAAGTCCGATTGTAGTTAGAAATCCTGACTTTTAATATGCTAATTAGTTAGTGCAGACGATGCTTTAAATTATGAAATCTGGCACGAAACGTACTTAGTTCGGCGAACTTTGATTCTTGACCCACAAAGCATGAGAGGGGGGGGGGACCACAATCTTGAAATTTTTGTCTTAATAGTTTAAGTGCGGTAGTAGTCAAAAGTGTGGACACTTTAATGTTCATTTCATTCTTTTTAGTATTTCGCCACCTCAAAGAAGTAGGGTAAACTAACCAGTGAAGGAACACTTAAGCTTCGCTTGCCTTTTAAAAAATCATATTAATTTCAAAATTCGTAATTTTAGTCAAATGACAGTGTCAACATATTTGTTACTAATTGCAAATTATGCAAAAAAAATTGTAGAGAACTTACATAATATTGTTTTAAAGTTTTGGAGGTTCAAATAACAAGTAGTAAGAAGATCAAGTGAAGGAACAGCTCTTACCAGTGAATGAACACCCTGTAAAGGAACACTTAATTTTGGTTACTTTTTAATGCTCTTTATGAATTTATAAGCCATACAAATATTTAAAAACAAGCCTATTCTTGAAATTATAACAACTAAATACTTGGGAAATGTTAACTTTTTTTTGTAATCATGAATTGAAAATTAAAGTGTCAACATATTAACACATACTGTGCATTCACTGGGAAATCTATGCCCAGTAAAGGAACATGCCTGTTCCCTCACTTGTTAGAAGTTGTTTTTCGTATTTTTAACATACTTTTGATGCGGAACATCACTAAAGGTACAACAAAATTCAAGTTTATCTTTTATTTTCATTAACTTAGAAAAAAACCCAGTAAAGGAACAGTTATTCCTTCACTGGTTTTTCATCATTTGGTGATCCAGTGAATAAACACTCTCTTATCTGAGTACTTTATTATGCTATGATGCTTAAAAAAATAAAACGTAACTTCAATAACTATATTTCAAATTCTCTTTTTCACAGTGAAAAAAATAAAACTATTACATGCAATTAATTCCACTTCAAACATATAAATACAAACACTCACCTTATAATTTTTCAAAGAAACAAGGTGTTGCAGAGATAATAACAAATTCAAAAATTTTTCCAGAGAAGTCTATTTGACCAGGTAATCCAAAACATTGCTAGATGACTTCCCATTGTTTGGCAGTAAGCTATTGTTACCAATCAATCTAAAGAAAAACTTTCAAATTCTTATTTTTAATCAATATATATGAAATGTTCCTTCACTGGTTGGTTTACCCTAGTATTTTTAAATTTTATAATTCGAACGATTCCTTTCAGTTTTGGTTCAGTTCAGTTTCCTTTAAAATTACGCACAATGGGACCGGGGTTAAAATTTATATATGTTACAGCTTAAAATTCTTTCAAGCATTATAAATTAAATAATTAAAAAGCACTTAATATTTATGAAAAAAAAACTTTTTTTCACTTGGAATTATAACTATGTGCAAAATTTTTTTCAATCTCTTCAATAATTCCGGAGAGGGCAATCGCCATCTCCGTGTTTCGAAATACCCAAAAAGTGAAATTATTAGTAACGGGCCCAAATTTTAGACAGCTTTACTACCTCCTATTTTGAGGGTCGAAAATCCGAATCCCGAAGAATAAAATATTTGTTTATTAAGAGAAAGTACGTGCTTGTGTCTGATTTCATAACTTAAAATATCGTTTGCACTAATTAATTAGCATATTTTAAGTTAAACCCTCGAACCACTAAGATTTGACTCTTAGCACGTGAAAATTTCGATCATCAGAACATAAGTTTGGTTTATTTTGCCCATTGTTCAGTACCGTAGTAAAACAAGTTGTCAATTGTTCCTTTTACACTATTGCACACACACCATCCGCATAAACATTTACACATCGACAATAATTTGCAACTCGATACCAAGAATATATGCTGACCAAGTGTAGTCAAAATGAATTGAAATTTTTTTAAAAAAAGCACTGATTGGTATGTTTGTCTGCGTGATATGAAAGTTTATTGTTTTAGGAATAACGGAAGTTATCAAAATGTAGAATTCTTTAACTAGAAATTTAACGCCAACTTCAAAAAATATTTCGTTTTCAAGGTGTTTTCATTAGCATTAAGCAGTTCCATTTGCGACAGAAGTGACGCAATTTTTCGATATTTTTATTTACGCTTTACGAATAAATGTCACGAGACAGGTCATTCGTCTGACAGACGATACAAAAACACCGCTTCCCCTTTTCTCCATTACCCTTTTAAACCAGACAAGAGTAGTTTTTTTTTTTTTTTTTTTACTTGTTTAGTTTTTTTTCACTTCCAGACTTTTATTATTGTTTGGTAATTTTTTTTTCTTCTTGACTTAAAAGTCGTTTGCAGGTTGTTAACACCGTTTTGAGATTCTGATAACAGCATCACGTGATTCGGTCAAGCGATTCTCGTTCTTTTTATTATTATTTTTTTTCACTCAATTTCTTATACATTAAGATGAAGGGTTTTGTGAAGTTACAACTGCGAAGGTAATGATCTTAAAGAATATAGAACACTTCAAACAATGTTAAATATTATTAAAGTGTTGCAACTTGACATGAATATTATAAGCAGAAATTTTTCAATGGTTAAATCTTAACAACAGGAATTAAATTGGAGCCTCGAATTTTGGAAGCTTTATTCAGCTTTAAAAACTGTCTTCGGAGCGGGGGGAGTCGGATATTGAGACGCAGAAAATTTAACTGGAGTCGGGAGTCGAAAAAATTTGCTCAATTCTGACTTCGGTTTCTTAAAAGTTGTTCTATCCTTAGGTTAAATAAAGAACAGATGATTTATTATTTTGGTTATAATTATTTTGACAAATATTGAAAAAAAAAATCACTCAAATGAATATTATGACAATTTGTTTTAAATTATAACTTATCACAAACAGAATTTATCATATCTGAGCGTTTTTGAGCCATGTTTGACTTAAAACTTTTCTAATAAAAAGGGGAAAAAATAATGAGATTATTGGAAAATCATTATTGAATTCAAAACTTTCTAGAATATTCACTAAACAACCTTGTAATAAAATATTTATCCTCTTACGAGTGTGCGAAGTGTAGGGAAAAGATGATATCTAGCTCTTTTCTTGGGATAGTTTTGCACGATTTCCGTATTTTGTACAAATATATTCTTATGAAATTATTTTCCTTCATTTTGAAAATTTTAAACAAGTTGGAGTCGAACCAGAGTCGGAGTTCAACTAAAGACTCCACATTTCTGACAGTTTTATTATTACAACTCAATAGCAATATTTTGATAATAATCGTGATTTTTAAAGGGACCAGAATAATCCAAAAATTAAAAGTTATTCTTTGGCAGTGAATTGCAGTTTGCTAGGAATTGTTGCGTGTCTATGAAGTTATGGGTATAGGCTGTTAGTTTGAGCCATTATTGCTCAAATACGAGTTTTTTTTTTTTTTTTTTTGCCAATAAATACGAAAATTTCTCTGTTAAAACGTTTTTAAAACACATATTTCGAACCAAATTTACCATTTTGATACGAAATATGTTGAATTTAGCGTTCAAATTTCGTACAGTTTCGTATTTCTTAGTTTATTTGCCATGCAAATTTTAAAATCCAAAACTTGTGAATCCAAAAATTAGTTGTTTCTAGAATTATTTACTCAAATGATTGAGGTTTTTTTCCTTCTCATTTTGACTTCAAATGAGGATTTAACTTGCTAAACTTTTTATGATATTAACGTGACGTTTCAGAACTCGAAGAAATATTTGATTTTATTTCGGAAACCGAAAATGAAATATTTCTTTTTCTAACGAAATAAAATTACCGAGTCAAATTGAAAAATACTTTTGCAAATTAATATAAATAAAATAAATAAAAACAAATAAATAAATAAGCGCTCAGCCTTGGGTAGCTACTCCCCTCCCAAAATCGAAGAGCCTCAGAGGGGAATTTCATAAACCTATTCATTCATATTAATAATAAAGTATTTATATTATATATTTACATTATATATTTACATTATACATTAAATATTTATATTAAAGAAAAGGTGGGCCTACTATGCGATATCCCTAATTGGGTATATGCAACTGGAAAAGAAGTGAAGTGATTATGACTACGTCATTTAAATAAGGATTTAATTGGATACATGTAAGCGACGTCATGCGGGTAAATCAAATTTGATTGGCCTCTGAATCGACAAATGCCACGATTTATTTATGATGACGTCACATGCAGGTATTCAATTGAAGTTGAATAAGATAGAGGACTGAATCAGAAACAATCTAAAACACGCGGACTGTGTGAAGCCGACAGTGAGAATACAGATTTCCATTGGCTCTCAAACACAAGTTTCCTTTATTGAGTTTATAAGTTCGTCATTAAATGGTATTATTTTTAGTCAAATAAGTATGAATAATTTATTATGTTTCATCAAATATATATAATTTCTGTTTCCTCTTCGTTTTTTTTTTCTTTTTTTGTAGTGTGATTTTCTATAAATAACCATGGTCCAAGACTATAGCAATTAGAACTTAGTTTTTTTAGTATGTATAAGGAATAATAATTATAATTATTAAAAAAGAATGATAATTATTAATAAAGAATAATAATTATTAATAACTTAACTTTTAAAAGAATGTCTCACATTAGGTACCTTACTCCAACGCATTTTTGGTAACATTTTATCAGAAAAAAATAAGAAAATTTAATAACTCCAACACTAATTAAAAAGTTTAAAAAACGTAAAAGGTTTTCAGTCTGCAATCAAAGGAGTACATGAATATACACATATATATACATTATTTTATCACGATTATCTTTTCCTTTACACCCATCGAAATGGTACATGAAATAAATATACAGTGACGGACCCATAAAAAATATTGGGAATTTTAATACAATTATTATATGAAGATGTGCAAAAAAAATATATATATGAAACCAGGAAATGAAAATCACAAGAATTTGAATTTGAAAATAATTGAATTCTAAAGACTATAATTGCGCAGCTATCATTAATAAATGACTTGCAAACTGGAAATTCTGTGAAGAGTCACCAAAAAAAAAAATATCATCTTTATTATTAGAATCTTTGGGAGTTTTTGAAATGCTAACGATTTCCCATTTACAACAGCTCACCAAAATATGCACCCAAACGAAAAATTCATGAAGGCGCAGAGTCACGCAGCAAACGATTAAATTAACAGTCGTCTGGCATTAAAGGAAGCAAAAACGCTCTTTGATTAATGATGCTGCCTTCTTTAATGATAAAAAATGTTGCCAGTGAATAACAATCGTTTGGTGCCGTGGGTCGAAGTATACGCAGGAATCGAAGTGCGGCTTTAAAATGACATTTGTCACTTGACAGAAGAAAAAAAAAGTGAATTAAATTCTACGAATTGGAAGCCGCAATTTCAGCAAACGATAATTCATTTTTTTTCACTGTAACCTCAAAACGATCGGGATATGGATTCTTCTGCTCCTCTAACTTTTTGGAAGAAGGAACTTAAAGATGCTGGTTTTCTGAGAGATTTAAGGTCATTATGTTAACGAAGTCATAGATTTTTAGTTTAAATGAATCGGGGCTAATGATTAATATCTTAATTAAAAGAGAACGTTGCGCTTTTTTTTTATATGTATCTCTTATCATTAAAATAAGAACATTGCAGTTTCAAGTTGCTTGGGTTATATATTGTTGAGGCATTCAGTTGCACTGCATAAATTTTATTCACTGCTCATATTGTAAATAGAATTTTGAAAATTTTTTTTTGTTGATTTAATTATCATAAAAATAAAAATTATGTTTTGCATAAGATAGTTTCGCCTCCCAAATGAGGCGACCCGGGTTCGATTCCTAGCAATGGCTAGTCGATACGAATTCTGTCTCTAGCTCGCACCGACCACAGTGCTGACATAAATTACCTCAGTGATTGTCTGATCACGGATTACAATCCTCTTGCCGTCAGGTTAACCGTGGGAGGTTTTAGTGCTTTTTCTCACATGTAACGCAAATGAGGGTTAGCTCCATCAAAAAGAAGACTTGCCTGTCCCAGGGCTTGTTCAATCGGTTCTAGTCTTCTGGGTTGGGTTCAGCATTTCAAAGCAATATTGATAGTCATAAAACTAAAAATATATGTCAGCTGTTGACAAGATAAAAATTAGTTTTGAATGAATAAAATAGAAATGTTTAGAAAAATATGCTCTTGTTCCTCTACTTCTCTTTTATAAATCCTTTGTTTCCATTTTTTTAGAAGGAAATATAATTTTTTCAAAATGGCTGGTTACGTGTAATAACGCAATTATTCCATTATTAGTACGGAATTAGTACCCTCGAGAAAGGAAAAACAAATCATTCGATTAAAATAATTAAGTTATTTAGCATTTTCAAAACTAAAAGAAGAAAATATGCATAACTTTAGATCAAAATACAAATATTTACATTATTTTATTTATTTTTGTTAAGTTTAAGTGTTTTGTTTCCTCAAGATTAACTTCGTAATACGAAAGAGTCATAAGTATTTAGAATTCTGAAAAAAGAGTTCCCCTAAGAGAATTTTTGCATAATAAGTTAATAATTATCGAAAAGATATTCTTATCAAATTTTCGTAACTTCCAGAGGGAAATATACACTTACTTTAAACATAAATGTACTGCCATACCATAACAATTTTAGGCATATCTAAATACGAAAGTTTTAAAGTTAAGATTCCTTTTAATGTATTTGTTCTAATTTTAATTCCTTGTCGTCCTGCATTGTGAGTTTATTGATAAAATAAAGAATAACCACTGCGTGGGCTTATTAAAATTGCATTATAAATGAGAAAATGTTAGTTTTAGAATTTCGAACATTCGAATTCTAAAACATTTATCCCCCTGGGACTATGCATCTGAGATTCTTCCAACGTATCATAAGTCAACAAATGATCTTCCAATCAATATGGGATTTTATTTTGAATAAATATATTCTAAAAGTAGATGAAAATATGTTTTTATTTCAGTTATAAAGGTTGTATTTATATTTTCTGCATAAGTTTGACTGAGAGTTTCTTTTGGTTTTTAACAAATTTTGTTGATTTTGCAAGTAAAGTAAAGTAAATCTTCGATTCGCGTGCAAACATAAAGTGATTTGTAGATATTTGTTTGTGTTTGCAAATTTAAACATAAATGTTTATTTTGCTGCGTTGTATATGGATTAGAAAATTCTATGCATGAAGTTTAAGGTTTTGTTTGTAAAGAAGAATCAAACTAAAAATAGGTCAACTTAAGGCAAATATTTGCGGTTTTAAAATGTCCATGCATGTTGCATTCGCTTTATGGAATTGTTTACAAAAGATCTAAAAGTAGTTCTCCATTTCTGAGAGAGCGTTTATTTTGCGATAATTTTTTTTACAAAAATGAGTAAAAAAAAAAAACAAATTAACGTAAAATAAATTAACAAAAAGAAATAATAAAATAATTTTTTTAAAGAAGTTTCAATAAAATTAATAAAAACGCTGTTTCCCAATTATTGGCTAATTTGATTAGCACTGATTAAAGTCACAGTATCCCATTATTGGCTAATTTGAATAGCATTGATTTACATCACATTATCTCATTATTGGCTAATTTGATTAGCACTGATTAACACCACTTTATTCCATCATTGACTAATTTGATTATGACTGATTAACATCACTTTATCCCATTATTGGCTTATTTGATTAGCACTGATTAACATCACTCTATACCATTATTGGCTAATTTGATTAGCACTGATTTACATCATTTTATCCCATTATTGGGCAAATTGAATCCTCTTTTAAAGTTTTAGTTTACACCATAACAAAACGGAAAAACTGAAGTTTTATTTATTTTTTGTTAAATCGTTTTTGTTCATCTATTTCGTAATTTCTTTTGAATAAAAAGAAAAAAAAAGAGGCCAACGCAATAAAATTGTTAGAACGAATTCAAAAATAGAAGAAATTAAGAAAAAAAGGAAAAAAACTTAAAAATTTTCCCTTCTTTCTTTCCTTCTTTATTTATAATTTAACCCCAAGTCTAAAAGTAAACATGAGGCTAAATAACCATCGTATTTAAATCATGATATCTAATCAGTTTTCAATACTAGATTTAATAATTTTTTTTCTGTTGTAGATTTTGTATGTATGTTACGTATTAATTAGCATTATCGAGAAGTAGAAATGAAAAATCATCAATTATTATCATTAATATAAAGATCAGTAGATTTTGGGCATGGAATGTATGTATATGAAAGGTTACTAAGCACCTAACTAATTATCAATGATTTTTCACGTACTCAGTACGTGAAAATCATTGATCATTAATTCAAAGAACTGTTGATTTTACATATCATAAAAATATAAAGAATTAATAAGTTGAAGTCGAATCGTGAAAATCATCACTCATTATTTCAAAAACTGCTTATTTATTTATTGCATAAATATGAAGGGTGGGGTTAATAAGAAGCCGAATTGTGAAATTCGTCGATTATTAATTTAAAGGAGCTATTAGTTTAAAATATTGTATAAATTTGAAGGGTTAAGTTGATAAGAAGTCGTATTGTGAAATTCATCGATTATTAATTTAAAGGAGCTATTGGTTTAAAATTTCGTATAAATATGAAGGGTTGGGTTAATAAGAAGTCGTATTGTGAAATTCGTCGATTATTAATTTAAAGGAGCTATTGGTTTAAAACATCTTATAAATATGAAGGGTTGGGTTAATAAGAAGACGAATTCTGAAATTCGTCGATTATTAATTTAATGGAGCTATTGGTTTAAAATATTGTATAAATATGAAGGGTTGGGTTAATAAGAAGTCGTATTGTGAAATTCGTCGATTATTAAGTTAAAGAGCTGTTGATTTAACATATCGTATAAATATGAAGGGTTGGGTTAATAAGAAGACGAATTCTGAAATTCGTCGATTATTAATTTAATGGAGCTATTGGTTTAAAATATTGTATAAATATGAAGGGTTGGGTTAATAAGAAGCCGAATTGTGAAATTCGTCGATTATTAAGTTAAAGAGCTGTTGATTTAACATATCGTATAAATATGAAGGGTTGGGTTAATAAGAAGACGAATTCTGAAATTCATCGATTATTAATTTAAAGGAGCTATTGGTTTAAAATTTCGTATAAATATGAAGGGTTGGGTTAATAAGAAGTCGTATTGTGAAATTCGTCGATTATTAATTTAAAGGAGCTATTGGTTTAAAACATCTTATAAATATGAAGGGTTGGGTTAATAAGAAGACGAATTCTGAAATTCGTCGATTATTAATTTAATGGAGCTATTGGTTTAAAATATTGTATAAATATGAAGGGTTGGGTTAATAAGAAGTCGTATTGTGAAATTCGTCGATTATTAAGTTAAAGAGCTGTTGATTTAACATATCGTATAAATATGAAGGGTTGGGTTAATAAGAAGACGAATTCTGAAATTCGTCGATTATTAATTTAATGGAGCTATTGGTTTAAAATATTGTATAAATATGAAGGGTTGGGTTAATAAGAAGTCGTATTGTGAAATTCGTCGATTATTAAGTTAAAGAGCTGTTGATTTAACATATCGTATAAATATGAAGGGTTGGGTTAATAAGAAGACGAATTCTGAAATTCGTCGATTATTAATTTAATGGAGCTATTGGTTTAAAATATTGTATAAATATGAAGGGTTGGGTTAATAAGAAGTCGTATTGTGAAATTCGTCGATTATTAAGTTAAAGAGCTGTTGATTTAACATATCGTATAAATATGAAGGGTTGGGTTAATAAGAAGACGAATTCTGAAATTCGTCGATTATTAATTTAATGGAGCTATTGGTTTAAAATATTGTATAAATATGAAGGGTTGGGTTAATAAGAAGTCGTATTGTGAAATTCGTCGATTATTAAGTTAAAGAGCTGTTGATTTAACATATCGTATAAATATGAAGGGTTGGGTTAATAAGAAGACGAATTCTGAAATTCGTCGATTATTAATTTAATGGAGCTATTGGTTTAAAATATTGTATAAATATGAAGGGTTGGGTTAATAAGAAGTCGTATTGTGAAATTCGTCGATTATTAAGTTAAAGAGCTGTTGATTTAACATATCGTATAAATATGAAGGGTTGGGTTAATAAGAAGACGAATTCTGAAATTCGTCGATTATTAATTTAATGGAGCTATTGGTTTAAAATATTGTATAAATATGAAGGGTTGGGTTAATAAGAAGTCGTATTGTGAAATTCGTCGATTATTAAGTTAAAGAGCTGTTGATTTAACATATCGTATAAATATGAAGGGTTGGGTTAATAAGAAGACGAATTCTGAAATTCGTCGATTATTAATTTAATGGAGCTATTGGTTTAAAATATTGTATAAATATGAAGGGTTGGGTTAATAAGAAGTCGTATTGTGAAATTCGTCGATTATTAAGTTAAAGAGCTGTTGATTTAACATATCGTATAAATATGAAGGGTTGGGTTAATAAGAAGACGAATTCTGAAATTCGTCGATTATTAATTTAATGGAGCTATTGGTTTAAAATATTGTATAAATATGAAGGGTTGGGTTAATAAGAAGTCGTATTGTGAAATTCGTCGATTATTAAGTTAAAGAGCTGTTGATTTAACATATCGTATAAATATGAAGGGTTGGGTTAATAAGAAGACGAATTCTGAAATTCGTCGATTATTAATTTAATGGAGCTATTGGTTTAAAATATTGTATAAATATGAAGGGTTGGGTTAATAAGAAGTCGTATTGTGAAATTCGTCGATTATTAAGTTAAAGAGCTGTTGATTTAACATATCGTATAAATATGAAGGGTTGGGTTAATAAGAAGACGAATTCTGAAATTCGTCGATTATTAATTTAATGGAGCTATTGGTTTAAAATATTGTATAAATATGAAGGGTTGGGTTAATAAGAAGTCGTATTGTGAAATTCGTCGATTATTAAGTTAAAGAGCTGTTGATTTAACATATCGTATAAATATGAAGGGTTGGGTTAATAAGAAGACGAATTCTGAAATTCGTCGATTATTAATTTAATGGAGCTATTGGTTTAAAATATTGTATAAATATGAAGGGTTGGGTTAATAAGAAGTCGTATTGTGAAATTCGTCGATTATTAAGTTAAAGAGCTGTTGATTTAACATATCGTATAAATATGAAGGGTTGGGTTAATAAGAAGACGAATTCTGAAATTCGTCGATTATTAATTTAATGGAGCTATTGGTTTAAAATATTGTATAAATATGAAGGGTTGGGTTAATAAGAAGTCGTATTGTGAAATTCGTCGATTATTAAGTTAAAGAGCTGTTGATTTAACATATCGTATAAATATGAAGGGTTGGGTTAATAAGAAGACGAATTCTGAAATTCGTCGATTATTAATTTAATGGAGCTATTGGTTTAAAATATTGTATAAATATGAAGGGTTGGGTTAATAAGAAGTCGTATTGTGAAATTCGTCGATTATTAAGTTAAAGAGCTGTTGATTTAACATATCGTATAAATATGAAGGGTTGGGTTAATAAGAAGACGAATTCTGAAATTCGTCGATTATTAATTTAATGGAGCTATTGGTTTAAAATATTGTATAAATATGAAGGGTTGGGTTAATAAGAAGTCGTATTGTGAAATTCGTCGATTATTAAGTTAAAGAGCTGTTGATTTAACATATCGTATAAATATGAAGGGTTGGGTTAATAAGAAGACGAATTCTGAAATTCGTCGATTATTAATTTAATGGAGCTATTGGTTTAAAATATTGTATAAATATGAAGGGTTGGGTTAATAAGAAGTCGTATTGTGAAATTCGTCGATTATTAAGTTAAAGAGCTGTTGATTTAACATATCGTATAAATATGAAGGGTTGGGTTAATAAGAAGACGAATTCTGAAATTCGTCGATTATTAATTTAATGGAGCTATTGGTTTAAAATATTGTATAAATATGAAGGGTTGGGTTAATAAGAAGTCGTATTGTGAAATTCGTCGATTATTAAGTTAAAGAGCTGTTGATTTAACATATCGTATAAATATGAAGGGTTGGGTTAATAAGAAGACGAATTCTGAAATTCGTCGATTATTAATTTAATGGAGCTATTGGTTTAAAATATTGTATAAATATGAAGGGTTGGGTTAATAAGAAGTCGTATTGTGAAATTCGTCGATTATTAAGTTAAAGAGCTGTTGATTTAACATATCGTATAAATATGAAGGGTTGGGTTAATAAGAAGACGAATTCTGAAATTCGTCGATTATTAATTTAATGGAGCTATTGGTTTAAAATATTGTATAAATATGAAGGGTTGGGTTAATAAGAAGTCGTATTGTGAAATTCGTCGATTATTAAGTTAAAGAGCTGTTGATTTAACATATCGTATAAATATGAAGGGTTGGGTTAATAAGAAGACGAATTCTGAAATTCGTCGATTATTAATTTAATGGAGCTATTGGTTTAAAATATTGTATAAATATGAAGGGTTGGGTTAATAAGAAGTCGTATTGTGAAATTCGTCGATTATTAAGTTAAAGAGCTGTTGATTTAACATATCGTATAAATATGAAGGGTTGGGTTAATAAGAAGACGAATTCTGAAATTCGTCGATTATTAATTTAATGGAGCTATTGGTTTAAAATATTGTATAAATATGAAGGGTTGGGTTAATAAGAAGTCGTATTGTGAAATTCGTCGATTATTAAGTTAAAGAGCTGTTGATTTAACATATCGTATAAATATGAAGGGTTGGGTTAATAAGAAGACGAATTCTGAAATTCGTCGATTATTAATTTAATGGAGCTATTGGTTTAAAATATTGTATAAATATGAAGGGTTGGGTTAATAAGAAGTCGTATTGTGAAATTCGTCGATTATTAAGTTAAAGAGCTGTTGATTTAACATATCGTATAAATATGAAGGGTTAGGTTAATAAGAAGACGAATTCTGAAATTCGTCGATTATTAATTTAATGGAGCTATTGGTTTAAAATATTGTATAAATATGAAGGGTTGGGTTAATAAGAAGTCGTATTGTGAAATTCGTCGATTATTAAGTTAAAGAGCTGTTGATTTAACATATCGTATAAATATGAAGGGTTGGGTTAATAAGAAGACGAATTCTGAAATTCGTCGATTATTAATTTAATGGAGCTATTGGTTTAAAATATTGTATAAATATGAAGGGTTGGGTTAATAAGAAGTCGTATTGTGAAATTCGTCGATTATTAAGTTAAAGAGCTGTTGATTTAACATATCGTATAAATATGAAGGGTTGGGTTAATAAGAAGACGAATTCTGAAATTCGTCGATTATTAATTTAATGGAGCTATTGGTTTAAAATATTGTATAAATATGAAGGGTTGGGTTAATAAGAAGTCGTATTGTGAAATTCGTCGATTATTAAGTTAAAGAGCTGTTGATTTAACATATCGTATAAATATGAAGGGTTGGGTTAATAAGAAGACGAATTCTGAAATTCGTCGATTATTAATTTAAAGGAGCTATTGGTTTAAAATATCGTATAGATATGAAGAGCTGGGTTGATGAGAAGTGAATTGTGAAATTCATCGATTATTAATTTAAAGAGCTGTTGATTTAACACATCGTATAAACATGAAGGGCTGGGTTAATAAGAAGTCGAATTCTGAAATTCGTCGATTAGTAATTTAAAGAGCTGTTGATTTAACATATCGTATAAATATAAAGGATAAATATGATAAGAAGTCGAATTCTGAAATTCGTCGATTAGTAATTTAAAGAGCTGCTGACTTAACTTATCGTATAAATATGAAAGGTTGATATCTAGAATCGCAAAAATCATAGAGTATTAACTCACAGGGTTTGGATTTGGAATATTTTTGAAGAATTAAAACCGGCTTTTATAAGCAGAAAGGTGAAAATCGTGGATCATTAATTTAAATATCGGAAAATATCCATTCTAAATGAAGGTTTAATAATATGTATAAGTAGAAACTTAAAAATCCTCTCGTTAATTCAAAGAAAACATTGATGCTTTTACACATCGTACACATAAGAACTAGAATCTTCGGTAAATAGAAACGTGAAAGTCACGGAGCAATTCTTAAAAATCAGTAGATTTTGCGTATCAGGGTGTGTAGCCAAACTTTTCAACGAAAAATAAGCACCTTTTAAGCACTCGAAAATATTTTTAAGCACTTCAAAAAAATATAATTAGGCAGGGTTGGCAAGTTTTTGACAATTGACGGTTTTAACCGTCATGTCAACAAAAAAAAATTTAAGCATTGTTTTTGAGAAGTGTCAAAAATCATGAAATTTTGAATCATGTAAAACGAATGGCGTTTTTATACGTTACGGATTGGGGTAGTATTAATTGTGAAAATGTTAAATAGAACAATGTAAACAGTGGCGTTTTGCAGCGAAAATCAACATGGTAAAGGAAAAATCTCTTTTAGGAAAAGGGAAAATTAAGGAATTTTTAAAAAAAACACTTAATGAAAAAAGCACCTTTAAGGGCTTTAAATTATCGCAACTAAGCACCTTTAAACACTTTTTAAAAACGCTATGCACCCTGCATATGATGAACCGTATATGAAGAATTAATAAACATCGTTGATAGGTGAAAACGCAAATAAGGTTTATCATTTAAGTCAAAGAACTGTCGATTTAACTTATCGAATGTGTATGAAGGAAAGCATTATCGATAAGTATTAAAGCGAAAATCGCGAATCAGTCATCCGAAGATGTGTAGATTTTGCGAATCCATTGCATATAAAGGATTCGATAATACGAAATGTGAAAAATCGACGATTTTTACAAGTTCAAAGATTTGTCACATACAGTGGGTGATCGGTTAACGAACAGATCGGTTAACGAACAAATCGGTTAACGAACACTTTCACGAAAGATTTTTGTGTTCGGTTAACGAACACATATTCGGATAACGAACACTTTCAAGAAAGATTTTTTGTGTTCGGACAACGAACACATATTCGGATAATGAACAAAACGAATTCTAACGAACACTTCTCGGCCTGAAAAAAAGTACTATTAAACGTTTGTTATCATTTTGCACACAAAATAAGATCACTGAAAGGAGAAATGTTTAAAGCATGCTTAGTATTGATAATTACTAAATGAAACTTGAATTAACAATGAATTTAAATTTAAAGGTCATTCAATAATTATTATTATAAAGCTTAAAACACTTCTCGTTTACCACTCTGAGAATCTCAGAGCATTAAAAAAAAATTCCATAATTAAGAACAAACTGCCAGTAATGTGGAGATCGAATCAGAGGGCATGGGTCACGCAGTATCTTTTCAAAGAATGGCTATTTGAAGTTTGTGCCCCGAGCATCAAGGACTACCTTGATACCAATGACTTGCCGTTGAAAGCACTGCTGCTATTGGACAATGCACCAGGACATCCAAAGGATCTTGAAGATAATTTGTTGACAGACTTTCCCTGGCTGACAGTTCAGTTTTTACCTCCGAATACGACTTCGCTGATTCAGCCGATGGATCAGGAAGTTATTGCGGCTTTCAAGAAATTGTACACTTGCGCGCTGTTTCGTCGGTGTTTTGAAGCAAGCCAATTCTCCTCAACAATGAATTCAAAAAAGTTTAGGAAAGAAAAATTTGACATTCTTGAAGCTTTTCGTATCATTCAAAAGGCGTGGTCAGAAGTCACACAGCGACAGTTGATTTCTGCTTGGCGGAAGCTGCGTCCATCCTTCAATCAAGGTGACGAAGGTGATCAGGGAGTCACCCCTGAAATTATGGATGAAATTTTGACAACTGCTAGAGATCTGGAATTGGAGGTGAACGAGGATGACATAGAAGAGCTCATAATGGGACATGTAGATTAACTGACGACAGAAGAACTCCAAGAAATTTTGAATGAAGAACACTAAGAAACACAGCGACCTTCTGAACAAAAGGAAGACGAAAGAGGATACCAATGCCAACATCTGCCGTTAAAGATCTTTCGAAAAAGTGGGAGGATGTCAGAGCAATGGTCTTAGAATGACACCCAAACTAAGCTGATGTCAGTAGGGTTGGGGATTTTTACAACGACAATGCTATTAATTACTTCCGGAAAATCCTGAAAGAGAGAGAAAAGCAATAGACATTGGACATGTTCTTCAACGCCCCATAAGCAAAAAATGAAAAGGACTGATTAATATGCAAGACTATATGTAGTATTATTTTTTTAAAAAAACTTAATAAGAAATTATACATTTTTTTAAATTTAATTTTTAGGGTCTCCAGAACGAATTAATCGATTTCACATAGAAGTCTATGGTGAAACGATGATCGGTTAACGAACAATTCGGATAGCGAACATAGTCTTGGAACGAATTATGTTCGTTAACCGATCACCCACTGTATACAGAAGATGGAAAGGAAAAGGAAGAAAAAGTAGCCGTGGTTTCTTGTTTATTTTGTATATTTTTTTCGTCTTATTTGACATTTCTTATTCTTCCGCTTATTTTGGTTCATTTACATTTCCCTCGCTGAAGGTTTCTTTCTTTTGACTGTTTATTTGGCAGAATAAATATATGGTCTCCACGATGTTGTAATCGAAGATGTGAAAGAAAATTTGTCTCGCCTTATAAACACGGAAGAAAACAAGATTCCTTTTTTTGAGTGTATGGGCAGGCCATTGTTTAATGGCCAAGGACGAATGGCTTATGGACACATAAATCACGTGCATCAACCTTCTTCAATACAAATAACCTCCTCGAGATTTAACCAGGAAGTTGGATTAATGCGATTAAAATTTATTACTTTCAGATTATTTTTCATGTTTCCATGAATAAAGGGTTCACGAGTTTCTTTTTTCTATAAACATTTATCCAAAATTGTACCAACCATTTATGAGATTCTCTGTATTTTTTAACTCCAACCCCTACCCCTCATTTATTGGAATTTTTTTTTTCACATGGAAACATATAGTACAGTAGCAATTTACAGCGTCGGATGGGTGGTCTAATGTAAACAATAACAAGCGTCCTTAAACCGGAAGAAATTTAGAAAACTTCCGGTGTATCCCTCCGCTTATGTTATGACTACGAGGCGATGTGTGAACAAGCCTAATGTTCTATGCAGTTTTGTTATTGTAATTTGGGTTCAAATCTAAACATAATTGTACCATTCATAAGAGCTTTCAGAAATGTATTGATTCTCAGAGGTCGTAAGGCCAAAAAAAATTTTGGAAAGTTAATATCTCATTGTGAATAATTCCTAAGGTTTGCCATGTTTTTTATTTTATCCCTTATTTGGCAACATTTGAATAAAATGTCGCCAAAAATATCTTTAAAAATATCTTTTTAAGTTAGCCTAATTAGAAAATATTCTAATGATTATAATATTAATATGACAATGCTGAAGTTTAAAGGCTGAAAGAAAGAACTCGGTACATGTGAAATATTGCAAAAGATATGATACAATAATATGATGGCGCGTTTTTTCAATCTGCGGCGTAAAAATATATCGGAAGCAGTAACCCGGAAGTCTTGAAAGAGCAATTTCACCACTAGCGCCGCTACCCTTAGCTTTACACGATCACCCATCCATAGTGGGAACCTCTCTATATTCTTTGGCTCGACTGTAGGGGTTTACGGATAAGAGGACTCGATTCCCCATAGTATAAATATTCCTATGGAAATATGTTGTAGAAGTAAACAGATTTGACGCTCTTCCGTTGGAGGAAAGACTTGGTTCGTAGAATTTTAAATCTTCGAATGGAAATATATAGTAGGAAAAAAAAAAAAACAGATCCGACTCTCCTTTGTAGGGGAATATGGATAAAAAAGACTTGGTTCCCCATAAAACAAACCTTCCTATGAAAATATGTGTAGTAGAAATATATAGATCCGTGATTCCCTTGTTGAGGAATACAGATAAGACTTGGTTTGTAACAGTTTATATCTTCGTATGGAAATATGCTGTAGAAAAAAAACAGATCCGACACTCGTCTATAGAGGGATACAGATAAGATGACTTGGTTCCCCATATATTAAACCTTCGTATGAAAATATGTGTAGTAGAAATATATAGATCCGTGATTCCCTTGTTGAGGAATACAGATAAGAAGACTTGGTTCGTAACAGTTTATATCTTCGTATGAAAATATGCTGTAGGAAAAAAAAAACAGATCCGACACTCCTCTATAGAGGAATACAGATAAGATGACTTGGTTCCCCATATATTAAACCTTCGTATGAAAATATGTGTAGTAGAAATATATAGATCCGTGATTCCCTTGTTGAGGAATATGGATAAGAAAGCAACAGTATAAATCATTTTATGGAAATATGTTGTAGAAATATACTTATCCGACGCTCCTCTGTTGGGGGAAACAGATAAGAAGATTTGGTTTGTAACAGTATAAATTTTTGTAAGGAAATATGTAGCAGAAATTTACAAACCCGGTGCTTCCCTGTAGTGGATAAGGATAAGAAAGTACTTGGTTCCCTATAGCATAATTTTGCATATGAAAATATATTGCAGAAATATACAGATCCAACGATCGTCTTTGTTAAGGAATACAGATAAAAAATGACTTCGTTTGTAACAGTATAAATCTTCGTTTGGAAATAAGTAGAAGAAACATACAGATCCGACGTTACTGATAAGATTTGGACCACCACAGTGATGACCGGCAGATGTAAAAAGTCATAAAAAACAGCACAGCACTAGTGCTGAATAAGGCTTATTATAATCGAACATATATGAATGCTTCGAAAAAAATAGGTAATAAATCAGATCAATGTTATATTGATATTATTCCATAAATCAATCAAAACAAAACTTCTCCGCTATAAAAGAGATCTATATCAATTATTGCCCAATTTGATCTAGAACCTTATATTAAAGCCTAAAAATTTATATCGGAGTGCCATCAATTCATCACTACTATAAGTATAGACTAATATTTTTAAAACAAGCAAATCTTACTTAATTGTGTGTGCATATTCCTTTATATGCCGCTGCGAAGTAATGTAATAATGCAGTAACTGGGGGGGGGGAGTGTAAAATTAAAAGAATTTTTTTTTAAACGATATATAAATTACTAACTCTATCAGTAAAATTCGCTTGGTTGTTAAAAAAAGAACCATATAAAACTTTCTTAACTTAATTTTTTGCTAGCACAATAATTTTTAAAATTCTTTTTGCTAAAATTTGAAACCTAAATGCCCTTTTTTAAGTTATTAATATTCAGTGGTAGTTTATTTACTATTAATTCTACATAAATTGAAATGGCAGAAATTATATTTAATAAAAACCATTGCATTTTCTCTTATTCAAGAACAGTAGGGAACCGATTATCCGGAACTATCGGGACCATCGCTATTCCGGATAACTGATTTTTCCGGTTTTCTGAATCGCTACAAAAAGCCGTTTTTTTATCGTCAAACTCAACTAAAAAAAATATATTTGGAAATAATCTTAAAAAGAAGAAAAAACGATGAAGTAATACACTAATGATTGTTTCCAAAATGATGGTAAGGTAAACATCTTTCAAAAAAGAAAGAAAAATCTTGAAATCTTATGAGGAAAAAAACATTTTTTTTAAAAAAAATGGCGGGAAAATTTATCGAATTTCATTTCGGTTTTTTGGTTTTCCGGTTTTTTGGTTTTCCGATTTCCGGATAACGGGTTCTGTACTGTACAATGTGAAACATTTTAATCTATTGCCTGCTTAAACAAAACTCTTCATGGGAAAAATCATGTTAACAGAAAAGTGTCATAATATTTTGGAAAGAGTTTCGTATCGGTAACTACGCCAAATTTTGGCTACTAAAGAGTAGAAAGCCAGAAAGGTTGCTTTTTTTAAAAAAAAAAATAAAATAAAATAAAACAAAAACATTAAAAAAGGGGACCATCTCCAAAAGCACCCACGACATACATATTTTTTTTAAATTTTTGTAATTAAAACTCTTTGGTAGCGGTTGTTGGCAAAAACAGGTGCCGATACAGAAATATTTTAAGAATTGTCCCCATTCTTTATCTTTCCGGAAAATGCCAGCTTTTCGTAAATAAATGAGTATTAAGTTCTAAGCTTTTCTTAAAATTATTTCATTTATGTAAACACGTAAAATGTTTATTTGTTGCCATAAAGTATTGTTACATAAATAATACAGAAAAAATCCAGACAACTAAACCTCTTACTAGATTTATCATTCTAAGTATTTAGAGATTTGCTTACCACATTTGTTTAACTAATTTTGCTTATTCAGCCTCCTTATAAGTTAGCAATAAATCCAAGAATTCTTGCAAAGTTATTAGAACGCATTCCTTTTCAAAATCAAGGCGTTCCCGTTCGAAGAATTTTACGAAATTTAAGAACTCTTCGTTCCAAGAAAGTTAGTTATCAGGGCCAGCATTCAGAATTTAACCTCATTTCTATGAATTTCCTATTCTTGTTGGATCGTAAAGAGAATTTAGAACAAAAGCCTTCTGATTTCTTAAGGAAAGGGCTGCAGAAATTCGCGAACATTGTCTCATCCATCAAGAGTAAGAATCTGTTCAGAAAAAAAATTCTTTCATAATTTATTTTCGCCTTCAAAAAGTTTTCTAAAAAGAAGCAAAAATAAGTTTCCTCTTTCTTTAAATTTATTCCATGTTTATATTTCTCAGAAGTGCGTTTATAGTTCTTGAATTTCCCGAAAGAGAACTTGCATATATCGTCGTTAGCATAACCAATTATCGCAGCCGAAAAACATGTTTATGTTTCTTCAGGATCGTTTGGAAAGTTTTAGCGAATTTGATTCGATGCCAAGTGATTCGTCGAGTTTAGAATTGGTAAAGAAGGAAGACGTTCATTATTTCGATGTCGAATTTATTTTCTTCTTTCGGCTTTTGTTTATTTTAACTGTCTAGTAGAAAGTGTCAGACGATGTCGGAGTGACTTTTCAGACCCCTATAGAGTCGAAAAATATATTTAACTTTTTTTGTTTTAAAATGTGACACAAGAGCTGTCAATTAGTCGCGGCGATTCTTTTGAAATATCGTTTGGAATGAACTATAATTTGTCGAATCGCACATTCAGCCGAATTTCATTACTTACGAAGCCTTCCTTGTATACGAAAAATGTACAATGTAAAATATACAATTATTTTCTAAATAAAATAGATTAAAATTACTTTTAAACTTTTTCTCTCAACGAAAGCTTTTGCTTTTGAGATTTGTTATCTAAAGTTTGACTCGCTATGTTTTGATTTGATAAATTTGATTTCATAGATGATTATTTAAAGTTAGAAAAAGAACAATATTTTGAGCAAAAGTACTTTTTTTTTCTTCACAAAATCATTTCTCAATTATGAAATTTCGTTGCTTAGTAAAAAAGTCTTATTAAGTCGTTTACGACATCTCATTTTGCAGCCATAGCTTACTTTACCAGGAAGCGTAGCGTTTTTAAATAGTGCTCAAAGGTGCTTATTTTCGATTTTCGTTTTTTAAAAAGCCCTTAAAGGTGCTTTTTTTTCATTGAGTGTTTTTAAAAAGTGCTTAATTTTTCCTTTTTCAAAATGAGATTTTTCCTTTACTACGTTAATTTTCGCTTCGAATTATGCAAAAAGACACTTCTATTCAACGTTTTCACGATTGATTCAATATATATAGAGTATAGTCAGTCCGTAGCGTATTAAAACGCCATTCGTTATTCATAATTCAAAATTTCATGATTTTTGACAATTGTCAAAAACAATGCCAAATTTTTTTTTTTGGACATGACGGTTAAAACAATATAAAACCGTCAATCGTCAAAAACTCTCTAACCCTGCCTATATAATTATATTTTTTTAAAGTGCTTAGAAATATTTTTGAGTGCTTAAAAGGTGCTTATTTTTGTTGAATAATTTGGCTACGCACCCTGTTTACATGGTACTAAAATATAGGTGAAACGTTAAATGAAAGGGGGGTTCTTTATCGTGATCTGTGGCTGAATAATCGTCAAGTCTTAGCAACTTCTGTTCAGTGGCCCGCGAGAAACTTAATAATAAAAAAAAAAAAAAAAAAAAAAAAAATAGTGCGTGGAGTCCCTCCGCGCGGAAGAAGTTAAACTTCGTAACCTGCGACGTTAATTGTAGAGGAATCAGCAGTCGTAGAAGGATCACTAGCTCTATTCAACGACTCTTTTTCCTGCTCCGCTCGCTTCCGTGCTCTGTAATAACGGTAATATTGTGCATTTTTCCCTCGTGGACCTCTTGAACCAGTGGAAGTGCTTGGGGTTGCCTCATCGTCTCGCCATGGAAAATGTATTTGCATTAATAATGTATGTGAATTCGTCATAATGCAATTTCAAAAGAGAAAACCTAACAATCAATTGATATTCACAAGAGACGTACCTTGACATAACCAAAACTTAAATCCGTCGCATTATCCGTGGGATTGTTTTCACTCATTTTTTTACAATTGTTATCCACTAAATTTGAAAATAAAAAATACTATCCTATTAAATTATATGTGTATCAAATCAAACTAAAAAATATTTATAGAAAAACAATACTTTTATGACTTTTATTATTTTTATGCTAGTGAGAACCAAAACAATATGGAAATGAATGAGGGAAAACTGGATCCTACCATGTGATTTCCCGGCCAATAAAAATTTAACGTTAAACGTTTAACGCAACCTTGTTGGAAGTCGCATAAGAAGTATAACTTTAAAAAAAACATCACTGAAAGGGACCAACTAGATAGGTTTAACTCGTAGTCACCCCCGGGCAAACATCTACAATTTAAAAAAAAAGAAAGATTTGCAAGTTAAAAATTTATTTGGCACCTTGGGTATAATATGAGAAAAGCACAACTACTTCCACTTACTAGGAATAACATTTACCTTTTAGTTCAATTAATAAACTGAGTTTTAAATATGTTTACTAAATTCATAAACTTCGGTAAAACAACAATATAAATTATTTCCAAAGGAACTAGACTAATACAATTCCAACCTGGCGAGTAGCGACTTGTAAACAAGACACTTCGTTTGATGCTTTTACTTGTTGCTAGAAATCAGGTTCGCAGAAAATGCTGTTTACTAGTTAAATTTAGTAGGAATAACACGACCTGTGACGTAGGCTATAGTATACCCAATTACACTAAATTTAGTCACTCAAATTCACTATGTTGTTTCCATATTTCACAACAACCCGGAATATTTACTTAACACTGTATTCAAAATAAAGGTCAAAAAATGAATAGGCGATTCGATTTGATGATATAGATAATAATAATGCGAAAAACTCAATTGCTACTTCATTGCAAAAGTTTTAGAATTTAGGTAATAATAATGAAAAAAAGCTCAACAGATAATTTATTGCAGAAGTTGTACTAAGGTAATAATAATTACAAAAATCCAATAGGTATTTAATAGCTACTTCAGTAGTAGTACCAATAGCTGCTTCATTGCAAAAGTTCTAGACTCTATGCAATGGTATTAAAAAAATTTTAAATGGTACTTAATTGCAGAAGTTATTAGGTAAAAATAAAAATCCCAGCAGTTACTTCACTATAAAAATTTTAGATTATAGGTAATAATGATGGAAAAATCTCAGAAGGTATTTGAATCCAGAAGCTATTAGATCTAGGTAATGATAATGATAAAATCTTTTAAATTAATGCATTAAGTTTGGCATGATTGCTCAATTGCAATACCAATACATTTAGTAACTCAATTTTAATTTCATTAAGCTCTTTCAGTATTTAAAAACGGCTTGATATAGTTCTTTAATTAGTGCTTAAAATATAGTTTTGACATTAAAAAAATGCAACATTGAGAAGGTATAAGTTGCTGTTCTAGGATCTAGATTAGGGGTTTCCAACTTACATGCGGCCGGTTGCCGCAATTAAAAACACCAGTCAAATGGTGGGCCGCAACTTTTTCAAAATTTTATGTAGGACTCTTTTATGTTTGAAGGAACATTAAATATTATTGCCAAATACGCCCATGCTAAATTATATTTACAAAATACGAAAAAAAAAAAACGAAATAAAAAAGCGCAACATACACGATTATTTTATTTGATTAAATATTTCTTGGATACAAAACCTGAGAAATAATTATTTTTGCAACGTTGGTATGTAAAATTTCACAGAAACGAAGAAATTAGTTTTTTTTTTAACGAAAGACGTACGTACGTATTTTACGTATACGAAATACGTATATGAAAGACGTACGTATTTTAAACCCATATTGATTTTTTGCGAAAATTGTCCGCAAAAAAATGACAACTAATGTATTTTAGTTCGCAAGCCACAAAAAAAGGCTTTGCGGGCAGTCAGTGGGTAACCTCAATAGTTACTTTACTGCTAATGTTCTAAGATCTACAGTGCCTGGTCAAATTATTAGACGTACTGTAAGATTCTATGTAAAATCTTAATTATCAGGTGACACTCTACAACTTCAGTGTTTTTACGTGGCTTAAACCGATTTACACTTGTTTATGTCCGTGTATTAATTGGTTTGCAATACGTTAAAAATAAATACAAATAGGAAGTATATAAAAAAATCTCTTCTATAAAAACTCATTACATTTAAGTTTAAATATAAGAGTATTGCATATAAACTCGTGCAAAACATGCAATTATTAAAACACTACAGCGTGTCTAATAATTTGGTCTAATTATTATAATATACTAATATAATACCTGATATAATAAATAGTCTATATTTATATAATATATCGTCTAATTTATCCAATTGTCGAATTAATATTATATATCGTCCAATTTCACCAATTTATACACGGACATAAACAAGTACAAACCGGTTTCAGTCGCGTAAAAAGAATAAGGCTGAATAATATCACGTGATAATTAAGATTTTACATAGAATCTTACAGTGCGTCTAATAATTTGACCAGGCACTGTAGGTAACAGTGATAAAAAATCTCAATATTCTAATCATTACATTAATTCCAAGATCTAGGTCATAATTAGAGCCCGGATTTTGATGACCTAAAAAATCTCAACTAATGCCCTTAAAAAGTGCAAAAAATGCCCTAAAAAAGGGCAAAAAATGCCCTCAAAAATGCAAAAATTGCTCAAAAAATGCCTTAAATAAAGCAAAAATATTGAATTAAAAAAATGTTTTGCTCTTTAAAATTATTATGAGTCATTTAAAAAATTTAAAGCAATGCAATACTTGTTCTACGTTCATTAAAGTTTGAAAAATATGTTTTATATCCTAAAACAGTGTTTCCCAAACTTACGACTTTTCTACCCTTTCTAAATTTTTCGTAACTCTGTGTACCACTAATAAAAAATTTAACGCATTTTTTACTATAAAAAAATTGCAATAAAGTTAAAAATCACAACTGACTGTTGTGATTTACTGTTGTGTTGTGATCTACCACTAATTATTAACTGTTAGCTCTGCAAAAAAACAGCCAATAGAAAAATACGTAATCATAAATTTTCATCATCATCAGCATTGGCACGACAGCCCTTTGTGAGCCTGGGCCTTCCTCAGAAGCTTTTCCCATTCTGTCCTTCTCGCAGCAATTGTTTTCCAGTTCTTTACTTTTAGGATGGCAAAATCCTCATCTACACAGTCCTTCCATCTCTTTTCATGACTAGATTTATTTTTAAATAAATTTTTTTGAAATTTTCGATTGTTGCAAGATATTTCGCATAAGAAAGCGTACCCCCGCTAAACTGTTCCCGTACCCCTGGGGGTACGCGTACCACACTTTGGGAAACACTGTCCTAAAATAACAAAAAAAAGGAAAATATATTGACACCAAAATATTTTTATTTTGTATAGAAACTTTAATGGATATAACAACTTCCATCTCATAATATTACTAAATATCAGAATTACATTGGAGTATTAAATGTTTTTTGATAATTTGAAATGTAAACGAGCGTCTCTTGTCTGAAAGTAAATTTTCATTCCTGCAGAAGCTTTTTTCAACGTCTACTGATGTTATAGGTGCGTACTTGAAAAAGACGGTCTCATTTACTGACAATTCTTCTTCAATTAGAAAAGATTTTGGTTCACCTGTTAATATCCTATAGATTTTCTTCATTGTTTGGAAGCCAGTGTAATAATGAAAATTGATAAAAAATAATAAAAATTGGAAAAAATTTACAAAAAACTTTAAAAAATGCATTAAAATGCAAAATATGCCCCAAAATTTAAAGAAAAATGCCCTATAAATCTAAAAAAATGCTCTAAAAGACAAAAAATGTCCAAAAATGCAAAAAATGCAAATGTCATCAAAATCCGGGCCTTAGTCATAATAATGATGAAGTGCCCAATAAATATTTATTTGCAGAAATTCTAGAATCTAAATAATAATTTTCAAAGCAACTTATGAATCTCCACGTTATTGATTAACTGTTAGGAGTTCTCAATTACAATAAATATAGTTACTCAGTTTTTATTATGGCTATTCAGTGTTTTGCAACAATCCGAGATAAAGTACTCATATTAGTAGGTCAAATAATAATAACGACAACAAAAAAAAATGCACTATAGAGTGTATGATGTGATTCAAATATGCAAACTAAGCATATCCTAATCCCGTCTGTTTTTTACACAAGCATAGAAGAAAAAAAAAACAATTTTTATCAATGTCGGCTGAAGGGCGAATTTAATAAATTTTATGATTGATGAAATAGACTATTTTTCGCTGATGCAGCAAATTTTTACACGCTTTGCATCAAGTCTCTATCAGTAATACTTGACAGTTTCTTTGTTTGTTTAGGTTTAGTAGAATATATTGATATTTTACCTACGTAACAGACTGGAATTCTGTTGTTTAAATTGAATGCGCAGTTTCTTTAAAAATGCTGTGTGTTCTTTTTAACAAGCAAAAGTTCTAGGTAATAGTTCAATCAACAATGGAGTTCGAATTAAAATTTTAATGTTTTATTTTACTATTACAGTTGCATCACATTCGTTTGTTTTCTTTTTTTTTTTTATCGTTTTTACAATCGCAAGTCTCATAATTTATTCTAGAAGGATTATGTTTTAAACAAATACTGTTCGGATATTTTCATACAAACAATAATTTATTAAACAGAATAAGGTGATCACGCGATCAGGAATCGCATGATGAACAGAAAAAAGGACGTATTTAATAACTTTAGATTTAATGATCAGATTTTAACTCTTAAGATATAATCTTAATAGTAAAAAGAGCATCGCAAAGTTTTGACTCTTTATTGTAATGAAGTTTCGCCATATCTCTAGAACTATTTAAGAGAATCAAAAGCTTTCAGAACTTATTAATCTAAAAAAATATGGATGAACTTAATAACTTTTGATTTAATGATCGGATTTTCACTATTCAGATATAATCTTAATTAATACTGCTGGAAACAGCTGAAAGGTTCGCCATATCTCTAGAACTATTTAAGAGAATCAAAAGCTTTCAGAACTTATTAATCTAAAAAAATATGGATGAACTTAATAACTTTTGATTTAATGATCAGATTTTCACTATTCAGATATAATCTTAATTGTGAAATAATACTGCTGGAGAACAGCTGAAAGTTTTTAGACTGTTTATTGCAATGAAGTTTCGCCATATCTCTAGAACTGCTTAAGAGAATCAAAAGCTTTCAGAACTTATTAATCTAAAAAAATATGGATGAACTTAATAGCTTTTGATTTAATGATCGGATTTTCACTATTCAGATATAATCTTAATTGTAAAATAATACTGCTGGAGAGCAGCTGAAAGTTTAGACTCCTTATTGTAATGAAGTTTTGCCAAATCTCTAGAACTATTTAAGAGAATCAAAAGCTTTCTGGACTTATAAATCAGGAAAAAATGGCAAAAAATAATTTATTATTTTTTAATTTAATGAAAGTCAAACTTATTTAAAATTACAAACTATGTAAATGTTTACAGCCTTTTTAGCTATGTAATTTTAATTAGATCATGTATCAATTTTTGAAGAACTTATGAGTAGGGGAGAGTGGGGTCAATTGTAACATTTTTTACTTAACGATTTTTAACTAACAAAAGATCCAATATATTATTAGTATTAATTGACAGACGAGTAAAGTAGACTATCCTCTACTAGAAAAAAAAATAAATACCTGATTTTAAATGTTATTATATTAGTTATTAACAATTTTTGACAGTCGTGCACTTGTTACAATTGTCCCCACTTTCGGGGTCAATTGTAACAGTTCATAAATTCAACTAAAACATAGTTAATTATACATATTATCATAGTTTTGATATATTTTTTTATTGATCAAAATAGTAGTGATATTTTAGGAGTAAAAATAATAATGAGCAGAGACCTAAAGGGTTAAACTTTTAACTTTAAGGGGTTAAAAATTTTAATTTATGCTGTGAAAGGTGACAAATAAAATAATGCACATGCAACATAATATAAATGAAATAGGAAACTATTGGTGGTTCTTATAGAGTTAAGTAAAGGTTTGTAAACATAAGATTATTTATTTTCAGCTGTTACAATCGTCCCTTTACTTATTGTTACAATTGTCCCCAAGACGCCATTTCAGCTTCATTTGTTAAAAACAATGCTAGTTAATTAGCAAAACTAATCTTCTTTTATTGAAATGTTAATTAAGGTGTCCACTTACATATTCGGTTACTAATTTTTATGTGTTTAAACAAAATTACTTTGTTGCAATATAATATTCTAATACCAAAAAAAGTACTTGCGTGGCGTGAAAATATCTTTTGTGACGTAACTCTTTCAAAAGTACATAAAAATGGTTGCCATCAGGGGCGTACATGTAGATTTATTAAATACACCTTGTACGCCACCTAGGAACCAAATCTAGAACCCGACACTCGAAATTTTTGCTCTGTTACAATCGTACCCTGTTACAATTGACCCCACTCTCCCCTACTTTTTTAATTTAATTTCTTTTAAAAAAATTATAATTCCTTTCCCCCCCAATTTTTTATACTAATTTGTTTAAGAAATCATTCAAATATTTATTGATAAACAAAATTTTGAAAAATAAAATTTTCTTGAAATTTATTTATTCCAAAATCATTTTATCGATTTTTATCAAGCGTTTGATTTTATCATTTAATATTATTATTTTATTATTTAATATTATTTTATAATATAATATTACTATTTTATTACTTCATATTATTTGTAGTTAAAAAAATTTCGATCAATATATAATAATAAATTTTTAAAAAAATTCAAAGAATTATTATTTGCATGAAATTATTTTACAATATGATACAAAATTAGTTTTACAATATAAAATTTTTTGATTCGCTAAAATAGCTTAAGAGATTTAGCGAATTAAGCAAATAGTAGTGAAATTGACATTAAAGAATCAAAACTTTCAACTGCTCTCCCTACTAAACTATTATCATCACATTTTCCAGTAAGCGACTAACCACTGTTTTCAGAGTCATAGGCTTGAAAAAAAGAAGTTTGTTTAAAGTATATTTGTTACTTACGTGTTGAAAGTATCCAAATTGGTTAACACTTTTAATCACTAAGATTGCTTCTTGGTACTTGAAAATATGACCATTTTATCAGAAATTATCAGGTACCGTTTTTTTTAAATAATTTTTTGTTTTGTTTTACGTCTGGTATGAAGACCTTGAAGTTATTACACTCCGCCGCAAGTTAAGAAAAGACCATTGCGGTATAGGATTCCGCTACGTCCGCTAATCATCCGCTACGGCATATAGTTCCGTTTTATTTAAT
The DNA here is from genome assembly GCF_982258835.1 of Parasteatoda tepidariorum. NCBI lineage: Eukaryota > Metazoa > Arthropoda > Arachnida > Araneae > Theridiidae > Parasteatoda > Parasteatoda tepidariorum. The sequence goes on from NC_141756.1 coordinate 103,250,216, forward strand.
TATCAAATTATACAAATATGCATTCAAGACAATATGGAAGCTTTAAAAAGTTAAACACGTCAGACAGAAACTTAATTCATGTTATCTTCCACGATATATATCATAGAATTATTAAAAAAAATTATAGTTTTGTAGACTTACAGGAATCTTAGACTTGGCGACGCATTTCGATAAGTAAGGAGAACATTCGTTCTTGAAAACGAAACAACTATAAGACGTTGCAAGAGCATTGGTTTTGATTGGATCACTAAAAATTGCGTGTCTTATGCTGACATGCCCTTAATAAAACAAATGCGAGATAAAGAATTTTTGCTTACGTTTTGCTGTAGAAGAAAACCGTCTTCAAGAAACAATATTTTTTATTCTTACATAAGTTCATACAAACAGAAAATATTAAACATGATGCAACTCTCTCATTTTACAGGAAACAAAACAATAATGGGGAGATTTCCGTATCGTGATCTGTTGCAGAATGATCGCCAAGTATTGGCAACTTCCGGGCAGCTGCCCGCGAGAGACTAAAAAAAAACCATCACAGAAAGGGACCTACTAGAAAGGTATTATTCGTAGCCACCCCATGCTTTTTTTTTTAATTCGCAATTTTAAAATCTATTTGGCACTTTGGCGATTGTAGTTGGCGTGACAGATCACGTTACGGAAATATCCCTACAAAAATTTTTATTCAATAAGTTTTGTTTTTCTCATTTCACACCATTTAAGTCCAGGGCTAAAGAGAATAGAAGGGCTGGTTCACTCCTTTGAAGTATCTCTTGCCGCGCCGATCCTCCTACGTCACTCTAGTGACGTCACTTTGGCGCAAAGCTCGCACTTTTACTTCAAGAACGGAGCGTTTGGCCTTACTAGCTCTAACTAATATTGGATCATTTCTTTTTGCGAGATATTCTAAGACATTTGTTATTTTCTATAATGAATTTCCTCAGTTTTTGCAGTGAATTTACAAGAATTTAAAACTATTATCGAAATGCCAGTTTGCGCAATTGCAACTTGCAAAAATTCTGATATAAAAACAAAAGGAAAAAGTATAATTTTTCGCGTGTTCCCTAAAGTAAATGAACAACTATGTAAAGAATGGATTCCGAAATGACACAGTTAATATAAAACCGCAATACGTTTATTCTGTCGTAAAGAACTTTTATAAAAATTCATTATCTAAGTAGAAACCGCCTCGCTACTTCATAAAGAAAGGCAGGTGAAAAGAATTAAAAACTAGATAAAATCAAAGAAAATTAAAATGTAAGTAAAAAGTATAAATAAAATATATAGTATATAGTTGAAATTCTCCTAATTTCATAACATATTTTTTAATGTAGTTATTCTAAATATTTATGATTTTTTTTAAAAATTATATTCTCTTCAATTTAAATATCTATATATTATATCATCGTAAATTTAAATGTCTATAAACAATTGTAAAATTTCTGATGTCATTATGAACCTAAATTATTATTTTGTTTCAGTAATTAGCGTTTAAGGTTGATGTTTCCTAATGATTAAGTATGAACAAATTTCTATTAACGACATATTTTAAAATCAGGGATTCTAAATTTAACTTAACTTATCTTTATAAAAGAATATGTAGATAAAAAAAGTGTCGATATATGCCTTCATTTTTCTTAATAGTTAAAGTTAAAACTGAACTTTTTAAAATGAAGTATTTATAGTGTCATTTTCGCCAACTAGTAAAACATTTTTATAAGTTTAAAATTGTATTTTTTTAATATAATAACCAAGAAAGTTTTTTTTGAACTATGTTTATGAACGGAAATAATGTGTTAATTACGTAAAGTTTGAAGGCTAATAACCAGAAAAAGTCTAACTTATTTTTACAAGAGAAAGATGCAAAGTTATCATATCTTTGCTTGCGATCTCCGAGATCTGTAGACACAGTGACGTCATGAGGAGGGAAATCGTAGCTTCAGCTCTAAGAGCGGAGTGAACTAGCCCTTGTATTCTCTTTAGCCCTGATTTAAGTCAGCAAGCAACGTCGTTTCAAGCCAAGAGTTGGCGATGTTGATATACGTTCGCGCTGGGAGCTTGGCATCTATTATATGCATCTATTTTTGCATCTATTCGATGCAAACAGGCTACCTTCATGGGGATAATGGTTTTTTCTGAACTTGCAACTGAGTATGAAATAAAACCATTCTATCCTGTTTTAAGTTGGCAAATTCTGCCTCGAAACGTTAGCTTGTCATAAAAATTCGTTAGCCTTGTAAGTCAAGCAAAGCCCACCAACCAAAATAAAGATATGATTAAAATAAATTCACGGTAACTTTCCTCAAAATACGAACTTACGATTTCTAGGTAAAAAGTGAGTTGTGGTTTTTGGTGTATTGGCTAGGAAACTTTAGTGAACTAATGTGGGATATCGATTTCCACAAAGTAAAATCTGTAGTATTTAATTTATACACCTAATCTTTATACTTCATCAGTTAATTTAGAAATTTAATATTGTTTTTTGAAGCTTTTTCGCCAATGAATATAAAAAAAGACAAGTGGATTACACTTGAGGCGAAAATTATAATTTTAAACTAAATATGCCATCTTGCCAAAAAGAATCAGGTGGGATTTAGAACAGACAAATAATTGAAATATTTTCAAAGTTGTTAAATTTCTTTGTTGAAAAATAAATCGCCAAGTTGGCGAGATTTCTTCCCTTAAATGAAAATTATCAAAATCAATTAATAGTTCACAAATTTTTAAAAATTTTTATGAGTCCAAATAATATAACGTTCGAGTAACTTTTTACATAAAAAAAAATTAAATCACAAATGCCTTTCATTTTCGGTTAACTGGGGCTTTTCTTAAACTCGGCGTTTTACGCCATTTTCATAATTAGCATAGAGGGCTCTGTATTAAGATAGGCTTAACAGGACCCTAACAGTCATAATTAGCTGCTGCAAATTCACAGCTGTCATAACAGGGTGTGTAGCCAAATCTTTCAACAAAAAATAAGCACCTTTTAAGTACTTTTTAAGTACTCAAAAAATATTTTTAAGCATTATATACATTAACAAAATGAAAAATAATTTTTCAAAGATTTTTCACGATCATGATAAAATAACTAGTTTCTGACGAACAACTCTTTTCCTGATTATATTAGCCACCATAAAAAGATCAAGAGATTTTTCGGTTCAATATCAGAGGGTGGAAAATGAAGTCAGAAATGGAGAATATCTTGCACAAGGGCGCCGGCAGCGGGGTGCACTTGCACCCCCCTGGCTGTTTTTTTTAAAACAATTAAAGAGATACAGAAATTTTTTTTTATTAAACATATTTTTATGGAAAAACAAATAATTAAGTAATTATTGATGCATAACAATTAAAAAATTGTTTAATCAAACAAGAATTGTAATCGTCTTGTTTGCTGTCCAAATCTGTTTATAACTTTCTCAATTAATTTTGAGTCATCTTTGATTCTTTTCTTATGTACACTGAGCATTCACAAACTTGGCAGATATCTAAGCTATATTTTTAAATTTCGTTTAATAAAATGTAAATAATATCATATTTTCTATTAGTTATTCAGTTTAACAAAGGTGTATAACACAAACTGACTTCTCGCAACTGTAAAACTTCATCAACACCATAAATACCAATGTTAAGTGTGCACAAACACGTTAGTATGCGAAACTACTGTTTGTACTTATTTGTGTTTCAAAGTTAGTAGCTATGCCAGCGCCAGCGCGATCACCTTTGAGCAAAATTTGCAAGTACAAGAAATTCGTACTTTTTTTTAAACATCTTGCTATCAATGAAGAAATATACCTTGAAAAAATGAACAGATGAAAGTAAATGTAATAACAAAACAAAATGTAATAGCAGAATATTTTAATTTTTTTTCGGGGGGAGGCGAGGGTAGTTTGTTAGAGGGTTGCACCCCCTTTTATATTATTCTGCCGGCGCTCTTGATCTTGCAAAATGCTGCTGAGTTGCACATGAGAAGGCTGAGTTGCGCTGAATCTCACCGAACCCAGCTCAGTAGACGCACATAAGGACTCGTAAGTATTTCATCAAACATGTAAAATGATTGGCGCTTTCATACGCTATGGACCGACGGTACGCCGAAATGAACTGTGAAAACATTGAATAGAACAATGTGAAGAGCACGGTTTTGCATAATACGTAGCGAAAATAAACATTAAATTACATATTAAAGAAAAAAAATGTCATTTTTGAAAAGGGAAAATTAAGCACTTTTTAAAAACACCCAATGAAAAAAGCACCTTTAAGGGCTTTTAAGTAACGGAAATCGAAAATAAGCACCTTTAAGCACTTTTTAAAAACTCGACGCACTATGTATGAAAATATAGCATTCGTGAGTAAAATAAAAAAGCTTTATTTTTTGTGACTGCAGAGCACAGCCTTAAAAAGAGCAGTGTTATGGAAGTTGACAACACAAACTGTTTTTCAATTTTTCTTGACAGCTAAAGTTAAAAACAATTTTAATTATATGTTTCTGTTGCCATACCATAAAATATAAAATATGAATTATGAAAAGAAACTAACAGCGTCATTTCAATAAGACGAGAAAGCATTTCTCTAGTTCGGAATAAGTCTTTTTTTTCTTCTTTTCTTTTTTTCAATTTTAATTTCGAAAAAAGTATAAAAATGTATGTTTGCATGTTCAACTAAGCTGTTCCTATTTGAGGAAAACCAGCAATTGTCGAAAAAAGTAATTTTCGGGAAGCCTTCGGCTTCCGGAAATTCACTTTTCTTCGACCAAAGAATAACTTATCTTGCTTTTTCTAAGGGAGGAAAAAAAATAAAGAAAAAGCGAAAATTCCCCTGATATTACAAACAGAAAAGAAAAAAAATTTAATATGAGTCGAAAGTTTTTGCAGACATCAGCGAAAAATGCGTAAGCAAAAAAGTTTTACTTAGTTTAATCTCATAATTAAAAGAATAAAGACCATTTTTAATGTAAACTTGAGAAGAAAATGTTTTGTTACGTATTTAAATTTTTTTTTTCTGTGGGTACATTTTAGAAAAGCCGTAACATTTGTCAAAGAACTTGTAAAGAAATTCTTTTTAAACTAAAATAGTTTTTTTCTGATTTTTTACCTTAAGTTTTTACTTCTTTCAAAAATGAAATAAGAATTGTTTAGAATTTCTGAAAAAAAATGAAAAAAAGAAAAATCTTTTTTAAAGAAAACTTAATTTTATTTTCAAAATTTTTAGTGAAGGCAGATATAATTAAAAAGCTCACATATCTTTTATTTTCTACGCAGTATTCAAATTTCAATCAGAAGTGCTCATTGTTTGAAAATTACATTAGAAGTTCAATAAAGTCTTGTAGTTCTTAACTTCTAATTTCTAAATATTGAGTATTATGTTTTTGAAGTCTGATTTCAGTGCAAAGTTGATTAATTCCGTAGGATTGTTTCTATATTTTAAACATGCGTTCTCAATACTTTTTTTTAAAATAAGTTTACGATACTTTGTACAATTCTTATATTTTTTGAGATGTGTACCTAAATTAACTCTCATAAACTTCACTACATGGTTTTCACAGTCGAAATAAGCTCATGTTTGTGAAAATTGCAACACCATGAAGGAATCGTCATAATTAAATGAAATTTAATACACACCTGACTAGTAGTAGTACAAATAAATGATTAAATTTTCAAAGCAAACAAACAATAACAAGAGATCAAAATCAGTATTTTGCGTAACCACCACGCGCCGCAATAAGTGCTGTTACACGACGTGGCATGGAGTCAAACAAATTTTGAATGTCTGCCTGAGGAAGAGCATTTCATATTGTTTGTATGCGTATCCAAAGCTCGTCTGTAGAAGCAATAGGACGATGATCACGAGTGAGACGCCGACCAGTGAAATTCCACACATGTTCAATCGGCGATATATCCGGGGAATACGCAGGCCAAGGAAGAAGCTGTACCTGCCGTGATGCAAGGAAGGATTGCACAATCCTAGCAATATGAGGGCGGGCATTGTCCTGTTGAAATACAGTGCCTGGCAAGGCTTGAAGGAAGGGAACAGCTTGGGGCTGTAGAACTTCACTGATGCGCCGGTTGCTGTTCAGATTACCCACAATTCGTAGCAATTGAGATCGTCCATGATATGCTATGGCACCCCAGACCATAACTCCGGGTGTTCGTCCACTGTGGCGTTCGAAAACGCACTCCGGATGGTTGCGTTCACCGGCATAGCGTCTGACACGAATGCGGCCATCATGGTACTACAAATTAAAGCGGAATTCGTCAGAAATCACCACACGCTGCCAATCAGCACTCCAGTCCTTATGCTGGTTGGCAGTGGCGTACTCAGAATTTTTTCAAGGGGGGTGTTCATAATTTTCTGAAACTACTAAAAGAAATTCGAGTCTGTAATAAAGCACTATTATTTACCTAATTTAGACAGCTAGACAATTTTGACTTTTTATTTACTGTTTAGTTAAATTTATACACTGTTTAGTTAAATTTTGATTTGATTTTTTAAGTTTAAGAACATAATGTAATATCTTCTGAAAAAAGTCCAATGTCATATGGGTGGGAAGTAACACTTTGAGGGCCACTTTCACATTCATCAGATTTTGTTATGCTAGAAACGTTTTCTTCAATTTCCAGATGATTCCAGAATCATCGCGTAAAGACCTCGCGAATGACAGCCCGTCTCGAAAACTATACTGATAGGACAGAACGGAACCAGTCCGTAACAGTATCACGTGAATTTGGTTTCAAAAGTACAACCCTATTATAGTAAATGTTTTTTCCGTATTCTGAGAAATACCGTGAGGAAAAAAAAAGTATATAGTCTTAAAAAATAATAGCTCGCATAATTTCTACTAAAATTTTTATTTTTGCCATTTTGTGTGAGTTCAAGGGGGTGTTTAAACCCCTAAACCCCTTCCTTGCGTACGCCACTGCTGGTTGGCCCATTGCAGCTGCAGGCGGCGATGGTTTAGCGTGAGGGGGATCCTGTATAAAGGAGTCCCTTGCGCACAGTCCACGCTGCAGTAGACGTCTATGAATTGATGAAGCACACAATGAAACACCTGTAGCTATTGACCACTGTGCTGCCAGATGTCTAGTGGGGGCCGTACGTACAGTCAGCGCCATGCGGACCAGGTGTCTATAGTCGCGAGCTGACGTGACATTTCGGGGTCCACTCCCTGATTTCCAAGTTGTCTGACACTCTTTCGGCCACTGTTTCCAAACACGCACCACTGTGCTGCTGTTACGCTGCACACGAGCGGCATCTGCACCATAAGATAATCCAGCTTCCCGAAGGCCGATGGTTCTCCCCCGTTCAAAATTCCGTAAGTTGCTGAAAACTCGCTCTCTTTCGTTGAAGAGGCATAAGTAACGATTAAGCTAACGTTTACCACAAGCAGATTACCACCGATAACCATACACGCGTCGCTACAGCCGTCTATTTATTCCGATCCATCAGCCGTTCAGAGGGCGCTGCTCAGCATGCGCTACGGGTCTGAAATTCTAATCATTTGCATAACATGCTCTACTTTGCATTTCCTGAAAGTTTCAGCTATCTCGCATAAGTCCTTCGCGGGGTTGCAATTTTCACAAACATGAGTTTAAATGTAGCAGCAAAATTCTGCTCATCACAAGATTTCCACGGTCGGCATAAATGTTGCAAAATTTACGCATCCCTCGATTTCTACTGTCGACGTAAATGTAGCTACATAATTCGCTTATTATATGATTTCCACGGTCGACATAAACGTACCGAAATTTGCTCCTACCACGATTTTCACGGTCGACATAAATGTAGCAATATTTGATCCCACAATTTCTTGGATCGACATAATTGTAACGAAATTGGTTGCTGATCTTATGATTCATAATTTGATTATTCCACACACGGAAAGCATAAAAACAACAAAATTGGGTTATTTAACAGATTATGGTAAATGCCACGAAATTAACTGCGTTTTTGTCACGAAGTTTGTCAAAGAGTTTGTCTACAAGTTTGTTCAATTCATCTCATGGTTTCTAAAGTGTATGGTGATTATGGGTGATTCTCACGAAACATGACAATTCGGACCAAAAAATTTCTTAAAATTTAAAGTCTTCAAAATAATCTAAGATTTTTTTTGTATACTTCTTTAGCTACACTTATGAATATCTTATAGACAGCAGTGTAGTTTATTGACATTTGTTTGAGAAAAAAAATAAAATGGAAATTCACCAAATCTTGAATGCCAGGAAAATGACCTTTTAAGAAAATGACCTTATTACCTTAGAAGTTTAAAAAGCAGTCATTTTAAGTTAATAGTAAGTAACTCAACTTAAGCCTTTATGTTAGATGGACCATAAATTGCTTAAATTAATTCCTTTTATCCAATGTAGAAAGAAACAAAATTTTTTTTGTTGCTGATATGTACAGAATAAAATTGTGTAAAATAATCAATCATTAAATAAATAAATAACTTTGATTACATCCAAGCATATTACAATCACACATAAACTTGGTATTAGGTTAATATTTGCTTTCCCTCTTTACAGTATTAGCAGTTAAAAAGAATTTCTGGTAACACTTCAATGTCCTGCCATTCATAAGCCAGGAAAATGACAGCCAGGATAATGACAAATTCGCCATTTTATAGCATATAACTTTACTTTAATTTAATATTTTGGCCGAAGACGTTTATATTCTGCAGAAAACAACAGTATTTCTTAAAATCAGATAAATCTATGTAGTTTTTGTTATTAATGATTTCAAGAAGTCAGGAAAATGACAACATAAAAACCTACTCACCTTGAAAAAATTTTTGAAATAGATTTTGAGCCAGAAAATTGGTTCTTTATTCATGCAACAAGACATGTTCAGATAGGAGGGTATCTAATCAATCTATTAACATAAGATATTGATTCCTGGCGCTATCTATTTTGGTTATAAATCACTAAATAAAAGTAGCCAGGAAAATGACAGATTTTCATGGGACAAATAAATTATTGACAGAAAAAATTATTTTAAACGAAGTTTTAGTAAACAATACCCTCTGCGTATATTCTAGAAATGCTTAGACCGGTTGAGTTAAAAAAATAGATATTGAAAAATTTATGGGAAGTTTTGAAGCTAGTTATTATTGGAAATATTGTTTGGGACATGCCAGGAAAATGACATTTTGATATTCATTTAAATTTTTTAAGTATACAAAACAGTCAATGCTAGTACAAAGTCATTTTAAAATGGTAACAGCAATGCTATTTATTAATTTTTTTTAAAAAAAAGTTCTTTTAGTATTATAGTATTAGATCTTTGAGCAAGGGACAGTGAATTGTCATGTTTCGTGAGAATCACCCTTATATGTAACGAATAGCATATAAATAGAGCATAATTTGAATACCTCACTGTTTTTTTACGGATCAGCATAATTAGGCAGCGCCCTCTGCTATTTCCGAAAATGGTGCAAAATCTCAGCATGAAAGAAAGTTACAGTTCTGTGAAAATAAAAAGCGTTTGTAATCTAATATTTTAATCTTTAAAAATTTAGTCGAAAGCTGAATTATCTGAACTTAAAAATTTACAAATATTTAGAATGATTCATTGTTTAAAGTTTTATTTTTGCCTCAAGTGCGAGGCACTTAAATTGTGTTTTTTTTCTCTATCATTCTTGGCTAATATTTCGAAAAAAACCCTGTTAATGCTTTTAATCTAGATGGAAAAATCTCACCAATTTGGTAATTTTTATTAAAAAAAAGTTTAATATTTTTTTAATTATTTAAGTTATTTAATACATAAATACTAAATATAATGTTTATGCATTGAATAAAATTATATTAATACACTTATATTAAACCTAAATTATAGCTATTTAATAATTAAGATATAACTCCGATTTAAAGTAGAGTCTTTATGTTATATGCCACGCAGTTAAAGATTAAAACTCCGTTTCGCCTTTTAAGAAACACAATTTGTGGCTTTTAATTTACCTGAAAATTTTAATCTTTCATGAATGCATAATATACACGTAAATAGTGAACAATATCCGTAAAATGGCTATTAATTCGACATCTTTTGCGATGTTTAATACGACATTAAACGATAAAAGGGTCAAAAGCATTTTCTCTTACAAATAGTCACGCACCTTTCAGAAAATGTTCCTTCCTATTTCATATCCATGGCTAAGTAGATATTTCCTCCAATGCTCCACTAATACCATTTAATCCCCATATTTCAATAACTGCTTATTAAAATTTGGAATTAACAAATTGAATATGAAGATTTAAATATGCAAGAATCAGTTTTAAATATCGTCGATATTGGTTGTACGTGAGGTTTTTGTGGTGAATGTGCTTAAGGCATCTTTAGTGGCATTAAAAGTATATTTACTTGAAGATTTAATATTTCTGGGTTGAATAATATGTAGCAAAAGAATTTCAGTTCAGAGAAAATGCATATTTTAATTTTTAACTTACTTCATTTATTTGCATATTTTTCTGTTTACAAACCTATGTAAGGGATAAAAAGGATATGATTAAAGCCATCACTTAAAATTTTTCCATTAAAGTGCGTTGTTTTCCTAGGACAACCGTTGCTAAAGGAATGATATTTGATGTAGGGAGTATATAAAGGAAATAAAAAGAAGAATTGAGTCGACGAATTAAAACACATATTGACCTGACGTGGCATATAGGTCAGGCGAATATCGAGAATTTTACGAGAATTCTTATCTGAAACAAGACTGCTTTCACATCAAGCAAATCTTTTTTTATTCTTTTTAAAATTCAAGTAGTTGCTAACAGAATAAAATATTCATTTGGCTAAAGCAAATAACCACTTTTTTTAATAAGAGATTTTTTTATCATCATGTTTTATAAATAATTCAGACGTTAATGGATAAATGAAGGTGTAAATTCTAAAACTTTGTGGTAGTATATATATATATATATATATATATATATATATATATATATATATATATATATATATATATATATATATATATATATATATATATATATATATATATATATATATATATATATATATATATATATATATATATATATATATATATATATATATATATGTAACATAAAAAGCTTCAACTAATCTTTTTATGTTAGTTTCTTTGCTATAAAACTTCATCCTAATTAATTATTCTATTTGAAATACTTTCTCACACTTTTAAAAGCCACATCCTGTTCTTAAATCTATTTTTGGCTCAACTATGCATTTAATTAAGAGCAGGACATATTTCCCTTGCTTTGTGTGGGAAACGCGCGATCTCTTTCATAAACCAATAGCAACTACTAAGATTTCCCTCCTTCCCTAAATTAAGACATTTTACGGATTTTACTTTGCAAGATTTTCCCTAACATATAACCAAGGAGCGCAACTTTTCGTGTGCTCTTTTACTCATTCTCATGACTGCTCTTGTCTAATAATTAATAAATAAATTTTGTACCCTCCTTCCCGACCTATGACCTGTTTTAATCCTTCCACTCGGCAACGGCGTTATAAGTCGCCAGGATTGAACGGTCGGGAAGGTACAGTACGTACGGTACATTAAAGATATTAAATATCTCATTTGAAATTAAATAAATCAAATTCGGAAGAGGGTACATCAAAAATATGGAATAATTTCGAATCATTTATTCAAATGAACAGCTGATAAATAAGCAGTCAAATTCTTCTACAACTCTGATGTCTATGCTGCATATTTTGTCTACGTTCCTGAGACTACTAGAAAGCTGAGCTTCAATTTCCTTCCTTGGAGTAAAAAGAAAAACTGCATCGAAATCCTGATAATTAAAATGTTTTATTGAAACCCTATCCCTTGGAGAAAGCGTTGATTTTGCCATTGAGTGCTGAGCTGGATCTTATCGTCGATGAATTGTTTTCACACGATGGTCTCCTTAGATGTTCGACATTCAAAAGAAAAATAAGCTTCAATTTCTCCGTCACTATTGGTGTTAATTTACGATTCATCTTAACGAAGAAACAAATTTTTTCCCTAGCAGCTCTCGCCTTGGCTTTTGGAATTGTGTTCACGGAATTTCAACGCACTTTTATCTCTGATGTTGTGATTTTCAAAATATCTTGGACTAATTCGAACATTTTCACGTATCCTTTGAGTTTATTTTATTTTACAATTCTCATAAAACAATTTCTTAAATTTTTATTGATTATTATTTTAATTTTTTTTCCCTCATTTTTGATGTTTCAAAGTGAAACTACTTTTTATATATTAATCGTATTTACTGTTGAAATTTTTTTTTCTTGAAATTTTTATCTTCAGTGAATTGATTGTCATAAGAATTGTTTCGAGAAATTATTTTCAAATTTATTGTTTTATGTGTTACAGCTTCTATGATTTTTTGGTTAGTTGAATTTATGTTTTTGTTTTACTGTAGTGTTTAGGGTTTAAATGAAAATGCCATTTAAATTCTTTTTCTTTTCGTAATGCAACTGCAATAATTATTGAGATTCACTTTTAATATATGAATGCAATTATGGTGTGGCAAAAATTAAATTAAGAAATGCTAAAACTCACACAAATAATTTGGAAAAATGAATAAAATATTTTTTTTTTTAGAATTTAAATTGAAGTACAACCAGACATTAATGCTTTAGTTCAACGTTGGTAATTGGTTCTAGCTCAGACATTTCCATAGACAAACAACATAAAGATAGGAAAATGATAAAAAAAAAAAAAAAAATTTGAAAAGTATTAGTAACCAAATTCACTTCAAAAACACGTAAGAAATAGAAATGAAAATATTTGAATTCCCTAACAATTGTGACAAATTAAATTATCAATTAAGATCTCTGCACAAAAATTACTTTAAAAAAATATCCGAGCTAAAATTTAAAAAAAAAAAAAATTATGTCCAAAAAGAAAGAATGAAAGATATAAATTAAAAAAATAAAAAAATAAAAGGTAATTTGCAAATAAACCAAACTTGCACTTCAGATTAAAAATAAGGAAAATAGCTAGATCAGTCAAAAATTAAAAACTGATTTACCTTAATACCATATTAAATTTGAAAGCTTGTTTTGGATTTCAATTAGCGATAAATTGTGTTAAACGGGTTGTAATGTAAAATCTGAGAAGACCGATCACCTTTTCTGATTATAAAAGCAATTTGTCCCTACACATTTTTCCTGAAATTCTGGTTAATGATTGCAATAAAAATACCAATAAAGAAAAAGTATAAATAAATATAGAGGAAATAGAAAGAAAAGAAAAATAAAAGAAAGAAAAGAAAAGTAGAAAGAAAAATAAGAGAGGAAAAGCAAAATTGTTACAGAAGGCAAATTTTGGACATAAAAAAAAAATAAGTAAATTAAAATTAAAAATTTTTATGGATATTTTGCTATTAAAGTGATAAATATTGAAGGTAAATAACAAATAAAGACAATACTGAAATCTTGGACTTGACAATAACAACCACTGTGTCATTTTTTTTAATTTTTTTTTCAAGCAAGGTAAACAATACTCAAGTCTAATTCCAGATTGAAATTTTTCTTGTAAAAATGTTTTTTGTGTTTTACATTTTAAATTACACATTTTTAACAAATGTTTACCAATTTTTTCATCATGATTGAAGAGTTAACTTAAATAGTGTTTTTATGAAAAATACTTCTTCTAGTGAAAAAGCTGTGTTGTGATCTTTAAACAAAAAACTTTTGAAATTGAAAAAGCTGTTAATTCAGAAAAAAAAAACTGTTGAAAATGAAAATTTTAAATTTGCTGATAAAGCTACTACAGATTTTTGATTGTGTTAAAATTTTTACCATGAGAACATATGTAAATGTTTTATAAGTTATATTACTTTTATATATTGTTACCATTACAAATTTGGTTATTTTAATTGTGCTTCTATCAAAGGGAAGATTTTGCAAATGGATAATTTTTAAAATTTTTGGATTGTAACTAAACATTTTTGGCGAGGGGGGATGTAACATAAAAAGCTTCAACTAATCTTTTTATGTTAGTTTCTTTGCTATAAAACTTCATCCTAATTAATTATTCTATTTGAAATACTTTCTCACACTTTTAAAAGCCACATCCTGTTCTTAAATCTATTTTTGGCGCAACTATGCATTTAATTAAGAGCAGGACATATTTCCCTTGCTTTGTGTGGGAAACGCGCGATCTCTTTCATAAACCAATAGCAACTACTAAGATTTCCCTCTTTCCCTAAATTAAGACATTTTACGGATTTTACTTTGCAAGATTTTCCCTAACATATAACCAAGGAGCGCAACTTTTCGTGTGCTCTTTTACTCATTCTCATGACTGCTCTTGTCTAATAATTAATAAATAAATTTTGTACCCTCCTTCCCGACCTATGACCTGTTTTAATCCTTCCACTCGGCAACGACGTTATATATATATATATATATATATATATATATATATATATATATATATATATATATATATATATATATATATATATATATATATATATATATATAACACACACATATATATATACATATATATATACAACAGAAAATATTTCTGATTATTACTAAATAAAATTATAAAAAAATAATAAATTATTAAAAAGTATTTTTTGCCTAAATTATTCTTGGATAAACAAATTTTATAATTGTGTAGAGAAAATTTTCGACTCTAAAAAGTTCCCAAGATCTGACAAAATTGGCAAAAAAATAATAAATAAGTAAATCAAGAAGTAAAACTAAGGGTCTACAAATTTTTGGAGCACTCTCCTAACTGATCAAACTATTAGGATCATATTGCTTAGATTGCCGCCTCCCCGAATAGTTTTATGGTCAGAAATCCAAATCCGTTGAAAAAAAGGCATTTTTATTCAGAGAAAGTTCGTTTTTCCTTCCTGATTTCGTACTCGAGTCCCTTAGAATAGTCACAAAAGGTAGTTTGCTCACCAAATACCCGCGGTGGAACAAGGCCCAGAGTCTATTCCCCGCGCCAAACTCTTAAACGGTTCACCAAATACCATCAACCACTAGCAATTAAACCCGTTCTACACCTCTTCGCGGTTCGAGGGAGTAACATCTTTTGACGGCAAACGTAGACGGAGGGGACGGTGAACCGAAAACTGCAATTCTGTCTTAGTGTCTTTGGCGCAATACTGATTTTAGACTGTTGATCGAAAAGTTTAATTGATTTAATATGTCCGATAGTGAGGCGGAGGTAGAGGAACTGCATGAGATTTTTGAGGACTCTTTCGAGGATAGTCAAAAGGAGTGAGCGAATTCCAAAGCATTCATTTTTGAGAAGTTCAGTAGATTCATGAACACCAACACTGGCAAGAAAATTGGCCAAGTCGAAGCAGGACAGTTTTGGTCCATAGTTTTCGAACTAAGCGACATAGTTAATAGGCAAAATGAATTGCTTTCTTACACTAGGGGGTCCCATGACCAGACGGAAAAAGCACTGCAAGTTGCTTTAAAGGGCAAAAAGAAAAGAGCGCCAACGTACGGAGAGGTGATTGGGAAAGACGCCACATCTGGAGCCCCAGCAGTGAAAGCAGATTTCTGCATTATTATAAAGCCAAAGAACGAGAACGTCAAGGGTTATACCGTTCAGAAGGTTAAAGAGTACTTCGAACCTACGGACCTCATCGGGTTAAAGAGTATAAGAAAGACAAGAGACGGGGGTGCGCTCCTGAAAATGGAAAGGAAGAGCGACACAAACAAAGTTTTAGAAGGATTTAAATGAACCCCGTTGAGCAAAGACCTGGAGTGCCAAGAAATTAAGAGATTTAAGCCACGAGCCATGATTTATGAAGTTGAGGAGACTTTGAGTGAAGAGGATCTGGTTTCCAGGTTAGAAGAGACTAATAGAGAGATTAATGAGAAAGAGGTGGAGGCTTTGTTCTCAATCAAATCTAAAAAAAGGCGTTCATTGGGTAGTTCGTCTTGACCCTAGTTTTTTCGGCAAAATTGTCAGAAAGGGCAGCGTCAGCCTCGGCTGGCACACCCACAAAGTCAAAGAATACCTCAGGCCCTTGCGCTGCAATAGGCTCGGACACTCAGCAAAGCATTGCCAGTACGAGGAAACATGCGTCAATTGCTGCTTGAGTGGGCACAGAAAGAGCGAATGCAAGGAAAAGAGTTCATGCATCAACTGCGTCGAGGCAAACTCGAAGTTTCGTTTAGGGCATAAAACCAACCACAGCGTCACGCATCAAGGCTGTTCCTCGAACCAATGGGCAAAGACCATGATTCAAAAACGAACGAGATACAGAACTTAAGCCACCTACTCCTCATTTGTAAGCCTTTGGGCATACTCCTGCGACTCATGTAATATCAATTTTTGAGCTTCGCTCATCATTTTGTATTTTTGAAATGTGTTTTAAATTGATTTTAGTAATTTAATGTTTTTAATAAAACATGGTTCTGGGACAGGAGGCCTTGTGGGCCTATTGGTCAGAGAGTGATTGGAGTTCCTGGTGGCCGCTCGACTGCTGTCGATCCAGGCTGGTGCCGAGACTCGAAGTCTCCGCTTCCACCCGGCCTCATCGTGCAGTGTGTTTCCCTTCCTTGCCTCCTTTGCCATCCGCCGCTACTTGTGGTGCTCCTTTTCGAGCGTTTCTCGGGGCCTTGTGCCTGAGAGTCCACCTTCTGCTTGGCCTCAAATACTTTGCGGGTTCTTTCGTAACGGCGAGACATCAAATTTCTCTGCGTATGGGCATATTTGCCTGGGTCGCTTTAATCCGCCTCCTTTTCTGATTTCGCAACTTAAAATATCGTCCGCACTAATTGATTAGTATATTTGAAGTCACTCCCCTCGAGCCATTAACTGCTATAACGTGAAGATTTGATCAGTAGATTATAAATTATTCAGATCACTATTATTACACAGAGCAAATTATTATATTATTATTATTATTTTTTGCGTGAGTAGCTGGAAGTAGAAAGGGGAGCTGATGATAATTTAGTATTAGGTAGGTGAACTGATTACAAAGTATTTGCGATGGCTCAGGGGATAGAGTGTTCCAATGAGGTGATCAGGGTTCGAATCTCACCAAAATTCCTCTTTTAATGTTGTCTAGTCAAGTAGATTTGATATTCCAAACAAAAATTTAAAATATTTTTTAAATTAATATAAATAGAATCGAAAATTTTTATTTATTTTTCTTACAATGAATATTGACATAAATAAAAATACAATTTCTGGGTTACAAGGATATCTCAGTTATGGCTAGAAGACGAAAATCTCTTTTTTAGAGACCTACTGCCATTGCTGTTCTTACTGTTGAAGGCTGTTTAATCAAATTTTTTTAATATTTTATTTTGATAAATAAATATAGTTAAGTCGCAATAACTCAAGGGATAGAGCTTTCGCCTTCCAATGAGGTGAGGCGAATCCCGGCGATGGCTGGTCGATACGAATTCCACATCCAGTTTGCACCAACCACAGTGCTGACGTGAAATATCCTCAGTGGTAGATGGATCTTGGGTTCGAGTTCCCTTGCCATCAGGCTAACCGTCGGAGGTTCTCGTGGTCTTCCTGTCCATGTAACGCAAATGCGGGTGAGTTCCATCAAAAAGTCCTCCACGAAGACAAATTTCTCCCAATACTTGATTCAGAAGTTCCCTTGTATTTTGATTGGGTTCAAATTTACAAGGCTACGGAGTTGAACATAGCGTTTGAAATTGCAAAATTGTGAATTTCAAACAATTGCGATTTTCAATATTTTTCCCTACCATTCATTAGGTTTAGTACTATGCCCACTTCCTTCAATGGTTTTTTTTTTTAAATTGCGAATTTCAAACAAAAGGGTCATTTTTTTCATATGTTTGCACAAATAATTCTGAATATTTCAGTGTATATATTGCGTATATTAAATTAATTTAGTGAGAGCATTTCCTTACTTATTTATTCAAAATTATTTTATCAATATAGTAGTGAAGCTTTTTAAATGTTTTTTTTTCTACAAATCCTTTGATTGTACAATCCTTTGATCCCTACAAATTTTGAATCCAATCCAGAAGACAAGGGAACTCCTGGATCAAGTATTGGGAGAAATTTGCCTTCGCGGAGGACTTTTTGATGGAACTAACTCGCATTTGCGTTATATGGAGAGGAAGACCACGAGAACCTCCCATGGTTAGCCTGACGTCAAGGGGACTTTAACCCATGATCTGTCTACCATTGAGGATATTTCACGTCAGCACTGTGGTCGGTGCAAGCCGGATGCGGATTCGTATGGACAAGCCATCTCTGGGATCGAACCCGGTTCACCTCGTTGAAAGGCGAACGCTCTATCCCCTGAACCATCGCAGCTCAATGTCGGATATTGTATTGTATAAAGCTGACCTTAAATATTTTATCTCACATAAACAACTTAGAATTTTCATAATTACGTAACAACTGTTAAACCATGAACTGGCACTTGCTAAGTTCAATAGTTTCTGGAACAACATAGTCAAATATGACCTAGATATTTTCCAAATTAGAAATCTTGTAGAATATAAACTAGTTATTACTCGAATTGAAAACGTTTTTCTGTGCATTGCTAACGAAAAAGAATGATATAAGCATAAGAAATTTCTGTTGGTAATAGCGAAATGGAGCAGTTGCCATCAACTTTTAGTAACCATTGGCGACCAAGGCAATGTTGAAAAATCTTGCAGAATATAAAGAAGATATTTCCCGAATTGAAAACATTTTTCTATGTATTGCTAACGAAAAAGAATGATATAAGCATAAGAAATTTCTGTTGATGATAGCGAAATGGCGCTGTTGCCATCAACTTTCAGTAACCATTGGCGATCAAACTCCGGTTGAAAAATCTTGTAGAATATAAACAAGATATTTCCCGAATTGAAAACATTTTTCTATGTATTGCTAACGAAAAAGAATGATATAAGCATAAGAAATTTCTGTTGATGATAGCGAAATGGCGCTGTTGCCATCAACTTTCAGTAACCATTGGCGATCAAACTCCGGTTGAAAAATCTTGTAGAATATAAACAAGATATTTCCCGAATTGAAAACATTTTTCTATGTATTGCTAACGAAAAAGAAGGATATAAGCATAAGAAATTTCTGTTGATGATAGCGAAATGGCGCTGTTGCCATCAACTTTCCCCATACAGCAAATTTCGTCCTAAAGACATCCCAAAACATTCCGAACACTCCTGGAACAGTCATATCCGTAAAGTGTCAGAAGAAAGAATTTCGTAGGATGTCACAAATAGACAGCAATATGACAGGCCTTTCAAAGGAGTGTTTTAGGAGCCTTGTAGGATCATCGTTCAGCGCATGCGTGTTAACTTCAACTTTGCCGTTAATGTTATTTCTTTTATCCAGTGACAAGAGCAATTCCGCTAGTGAAATCTAAACAATAAGGTATTTGTAAGCTCAAATATCTTATTAGTTTCTTTTTTGTTTATCTTTCTTTTTTTTTTATAATCTATTTATATATTTGATTTATAAGTGTACTTGAACCCCGTCATTATCTTTAATATCTCATTTGCAATGTTTACATACATTACTAAATGTTTAAATGTGTGGTTTATTTAATTTTTCATAATTATTGAGGAAGTTTTACTTTTATTATTTCGTGAGGCAAATTTTTATCTGTTCTGATAACTCATTCTTTCTATTATTTTTGTTTTCTTCCTTTAAGTTCAACTTGTTATTTGGCATGTTTTTTTGGTAACCCTAAATTAATCATTTCTTCTAATTACAAATGAAATGACATTTAAATTATTTCAATGTTGCTATTCATCTTCATTATTTAGTATATTGTTATTTTACCATTTTTTACAAAGTTTTGTCTACAAATTGTCTATGAATGGTGTTTTCAATATAAATGTAAACAATAACAATCTCCAACTCAATACTTGCTACTGCTTATTCTGCTAGGCTATATTTTCAAACTGATAATTTTGTTTTTAACAAAAGAAATAAATTATATAATTTGTAAGCTCAAATCTGTTGTATTTCATAAGATAGTAACGATAAGTAATTCTAGTGAGTATTTGAAACTGAAATTTGAAAATTTGTTTTATTTCTTTAGAGATGCATTGCGAAAAAGGTGACATGGTTGCTAGATTTTGAATAACTCCCTTTTTTGGCAATCCTGATTTGGCCTCTTTCAATTTGTTTATTATTGTTTGTTCTTGTTGCAAGCTGTGCATCATCTTACGTTAGTGTTAGCACCTTTAGCATTGTAAACAGAAGTAATAAGTAATCAAATACCACGTTTACAAGAATCACAATGTTCTCTTGTAAGTTCTCAAAACACAATGATCGCGTTGTGAGCCAAATGGCTTTAAAATACACCCGAAACAGTAACCTGGAAGTATAGAGCTTGCAGCGTTCCCTTGTGTAAAGGGAATTTTAAAATAGGGATTTTTAAAGTTAGAGATACTTAGCCAAGTAAATAACCAGGCAAAAGGGCTGCAGGTTTTTTTTTCCCGTCCTAGTCTGAGTAAATTGCAGCATTTGCTGCAATGAATTCAATTTTTCTCCTTATATGATTGTTCATAATCAATCTGTCTTAAAATTAATAAAAAGTTGCAAAGTTATCTAACTATTATATTAAATTTAATCAGGCTATCAATTTTAACTGCTGAAGATAATTACATTATTTTCACTATCTCAGTAATTCATATCTTTTTAAAAATAGTTCTTAAATTATATTTATATTAATATTAGTTAAGTTTATTATTTAAAAAAGAATCATATGGACGCGATCAAAATGTCTATATGTGTAACTAATTTTATACAGAATAGTGTCTACATTTTCTCATTTTAATGTCATTGTTTCAAAAGCAGTTATTAGAATTTCTCCTGCTTAATGCTTAGTTTCATGCTCACTACTTAGTATTTCAAGAAATACTTTTTTTTAAAAAAATATTGAAAAGTTAATAAAAGTATTGAAAAAAGTTATTGAATCTGTAAGGAGTTTATTTTCTTTTAAAAAGTTCTTGTAAATATATTTGTCATTATTCACCTCTTGCATTGTGAAGCTGGTTTAAATATATGTGTTTACATTTTAATTCTTAGTTTACTTTTATAGATATATTTTAGGTAGGTATCTTGTGTTTCATAATATGTATTTTTTGACGGGGTTAAAAAATATTCAATGATCTCTTAAGATAAAATATTTAGTGCTTTAAAAGGCATATAAAACTTACTTGTAGTTGATCTGCATATTTTCTCAATTATTAAATTTTTGTTAACATTTTTAACTGATAATTGTGGTTGAAACATTTAATTAGTATTTACATATTTGTATTTTTACAAAAAAAAATTGTATGCTAAATTTTAGTATTGTCTTTTTCTTGATTCTCCAAAAGCTCGTTCTTTTACAAGGACAGATTTACGATAAACTATTTTCAGAATGAAATTTTGTTTTCTTTAAAATAAATTTTTATTAATTATATCATTTACATGTCAATTTGCTTTTTTAAAATATTTTTATTTGTATAATTTTTTTTCTTTCTCATAGTCTGCTAGATTGCAAAATCTTGATGGAACTGATTTTAAAGAACGTACAAGACAAGCTATTCGTCACATCATGCCTGATGATGTTGTTGAACTCTAAAGCTGGATGGGCAATAAAGAAAAAAAAAGATTTTTTGGTTACAGAGTGTCAGGTGCAATTATTGGTAATATTTAACCCCTGTTTTTATATATATATATATATATTATTCCATTTGTAGTTTGAC
Organism: Parasteatoda tepidariorum; assembly: GCF_982258835.1. Classification (NCBI taxonomy): domain Eukaryota; kingdom Metazoa; phylum Arthropoda; class Arachnida; order Araneae; family Theridiidae; genus Parasteatoda; species Parasteatoda tepidariorum. Next base: position 103,271,855 of record NC_141756.1, read on the forward strand.
AGTATATAGTTAAAATTTGTGTTGCTAAAGTTGCCAAACTTTTTAATATACTATAAATTTAGTATTCCATGAATTTTCAATGAGTTTATAAATTTCAAACATTGGAATAATTTATGAGTGTGTTGTTTGAAATAATATTGTTATTAGTATCACCATCTTCTTTTCCAGTCATAGTAGAATGGTAATCATACGATACTTCAGTTATCCAACACTTTTTTTGACTTGCACTTGTGTGTACTAATAGCTTTATCATTATTACAGTTGTTGTTACTAGATTATTCTTCTAACAATGAATCAAACATGTATCAAATCATTTTATTTTTTGTAAACTAGTATTAAGTTACGTATGATGGGCAATTGAAAAAGCAGCTTAACAAGGTTACCCCATAATATTTTCCCTGAGAGTAACAGAAATCTGGGCTTCTACTAATTTAGTTTGAGATACCTTTTAAATAGGTTCTGAAATAATTTTATGTTTATTCATGAAAATACCTACTGGTTTGTTTATATTTTCTTTTTGTTATATTTTAGAAGCTGTTTGCAGTGTTTTCACATACACTAAAGTAAATGAAGTTGGAAGCATTATTAGAGGCTGGTTGCGCCATGCTAAAGAAAGAAGAGTTTATTCTGTAAAAAAATTAAGGAAATAATAGTGTAAATAAAAGTTTCACTTATGTGATTCTAATATTGTTTATTTTTTTCTATTCTCATATTTATTTGCATACACTAAATTTATGCTGCAAAAATAGATAAATCCTTAAAACAAGTTACTTTTAATATTTTCAAGATACTGATTTAAGTATGCCTTCAGCTAACAATTCTTCAGCAAAACATGGCAACAGCTGTTTTAGTTTGTATATAAAAACAGATAATTTTCTAGATTTATTTGTTTTTTTAAATTGCATCATTGACACAATAACTAAACAATAAAGTATGTGATCCATAAACATCTATTTTGAGTTTTTGATAAAATGGTCACAACTTCATTTAAACTATTTATAATATAAAATGTTTTTTAGTAAATTTTGCAGAAGAATGTAGCAAATTCTTGTGCTTTTAAGTTTAAAAAATTAATTTCTTCCATTTCAATTGAAAATGGATTGCAAATCTATTGTTGTGTATCGATATCATTGGGAAAATATCTATGCATGTAAACTTCCATATCCTTCAAATGATTAACTATAATTTTTGTTATAGGAGTATCTTTTTTTGAAATATTGTTACTAATTATATACTCGTCAGTAAATGGAAACATTTCGAGCGATCCACTTTCCACTCTGTTCTTCCATATAAGAATTTTTTTAACAAAGGCCTCAAGTTTATTTTTTAACATAAACATATTAACGCAGACTCCCTGCATTGATAAATTCATATCATTGATTTTATCAAAAATATCTGCCAAATAGCATAGCTTGAGAAGCCATAAATTATCTTGAAAATAATCGGCCAAATTAGAATTTTGCTCTGTTAGAAATATAAGAACTTCATCTTTTAAAGTTAATAATCGTTTCAAACTTCGACCTCTTGATAGCCACCTAACTTCAGCATGTAGCAATAAACTTGTATAATCCGAATCCATATCAATGCACAAATTTTTAAACAATCGACTATTAAGTGCTCGACTTTTAATAAAGTTAATGATTTTGACTGCATCAAAAAACACAGTGTTTAATTCTGGTGCAATTTTTTTAACAACAAGTGCCTCTCGGTGAATCATACAATGTGTAAATGTAATATGATCATTTCCAGCTTTAACAAATGCTGTAAAACCAAGATCTTGTCCGGTCATTGCTGCAGCACCGTCCGTGCACACACCAACACAATTTTTCCAATTTAATCCTTCTTTTTCAAAAAACTCATTTACTTTTTTATATATATCTTTTCCACGAGTATGACCTTCCAGAGGACGACAAAACAGTATATCTTCATGAATGCTTCCCTCATAAATATATCTTACAAAAAGTAACAACTGTGCCATTTTTGAAATGTCTGTCGACTCGTCCAGTTGTATTGCAAACTTTGAGCTGTCTTTAAGCCTCATAAGAAGCTGTTGAAATTGATCATTGCTAATGTCTGAAATTCTTTTGGACACAGTGTCATTTGATAATGGAATTTTACTAATTTCAGCAGCATACTGTTTTCCATGAACAATTTCAGACATTCTTATAGCTGCAGGTAGTAAAAGTTGCTCTCCAATAGTAAAAGGCTTTTTCGTTTTTGCTATCAAATACGAAACTTCATACGATACCAATAGATATTTATCATTCAAAGTAACATACTTCTCCAAAGTGTTCATTTCTTTATTTGATGTTTGCAAAAGACGCTCAAAATATTCTATTGGCTTTTTTAATAACGTTGCATGTTTAGTATTCAAATGTCGTTGCAGTTTTGACGGTTTCATGCTTTCTGCAGCCAAAACTTCTTTGCAAATTAAGCACACTGGTTGTTCTTCATTGTTGTGAGAAGAGCATGTGAAGCCATACTGCAAATATGATTCGTCATATTTTCTTTTCTTTGTTTTGCTAGAAGTCGGATTTGAAGCACTGCAACTTGGTTGTGATGGCGTGGCAGACTTATTAGTTGGAATTTTAATTAGCCATTTATCCATGATGGTTAAATAATAATAAATAATTAAACAAAATGTAGTTGAACTTTAACGTAATAATTAAAAACACCAACTGAAAATTACACAGTAAATACACACATGTCACTACGAAGACAAAGCTGAGTCAAAACTGAAGTACAAACAGAAAAATAACTACACTCGAATCTTTACCAGTGCAATGACAACAAATTACGATCAGATCAACCCCGACGCATGGCGTGTTCAAAGTGTGCAGCGCACAAAGGCACCGTATCACAAAGACGCCGAAAAAGAAGCTTTCATTTATTTTTTTTTATTATTCTTTTATAAAAATAATATGCCGATTCGCCTAGCCTAGCTTGATTATGCTTCCGTATTGTATGTGTAAGCTGTAAGGCGACGCGGCGTCTGGGTACTTATAATCACTAAGTTATCTTGCAAACACTGACGCCGGCGGCCAGACATCAATGTCGAACGTTCAGTTGAAAATCGAGGAGCGCGTTGTATTTATTATTTTAAATGCTACTTCCATATTTTCATTTATAGGCCCTACATAACAGTTTTGCATTGCCACTTTTTTCAAAAAATAGTTATAATAAAACTACAATAGTATTTTGTATGATTTTTATTTGTATTTATATTTGTACGTAGTGTGTATACTAATTTTAAAATTTTATTTATAATGATTGAAAAGTATCAGATCTTTGCGACCCCCTTTCAGTAGTCTCACGACCCCCCTGGGGGTCGCGACCCACAGTTTAAGAAGCCCTGCCCTACATCAATGTTTTTTTTAAGGTCAAGTGCCACTGCCCGGTATACATTTAATCGGTACTTCGAACACTGATGTTTCTCCTAATCTATCCTCAGCAGATATTAAAATGTCGAATAAATATAATAATATCAACGAATTATTTACTATCAAATTGGATCTGACAAATATTTCGGACATTCACCAAAGTGACTATGGGATTGTTGACATTCACTAGTGAAAGTCATCATTCTCTTGATTTCGGACATTCGCGGTTTATATATACTTTCACAAAATGGTTTTTTTGTCTGATAGATTAATTAATATTGTATCAAATGCTGCAAAAACTGTAAAATTGCCTATTAACAAAAAATGCCCGAAAAAAATCCGTGGATGTTAGCTTCTCGTTTTATTTGTAATTTGACACTTGGCAAAAACGATGCTAAAAGATAAGAAATAGAATTAAATAGATTATTTGTAATAAGAGTTGGAAGTTTATCGTCAAAGTACCGATGTTTGAGTTGCTGGCACTTTATGCAATTAGTTAAGCACAACTTTTTTTTATTAACACTTATCGGTCTCAGAAGTGGCTCAAAATTTACTTCCAACTAAGCATTAAAAAATCTGTGATGGGGCTTTGCATATTTTTGAAATTATTTAGATGAAATTTAGTAAGAGCTTTTGCTTAACTATTTAATCAGAATTTGTTATCAAAAAATAATAATGCTTTTTGGTCTTTTTATTTAAAATCCTCATAATGCATTAACGAAATGATTTTCCAAAATACTAATGAAAATTCTTAAAATAGCTCTCATTAAAGTCCTCTAGATGTCTAGTTAAAGTACAATTGGTAAAACATCTGTTTTAAGAAAATTATTTGTCAGTCTTGATTAATGCAAATAGTTTGTTATCTATAAACAAGGTGCGTAGCCAAATCTTTCAACAAAAAATAAGCAACTTTTAAGTACTTTTTAAGCATTAAAAAATATTTTTAAGCACTATATACATTAACAAAATGCAAAATAGTTTTCAAGGACTTTACATGATCATGATAAAATAACTAGTTTCTGTCAAAGAATTATTTTCTTGACTATATTGGCCTTTATAAAATGATTAAGAGATTTTTTGGTTCGATATCAGAGAGTGGAAAATGAAGCCTAAAATAGGGAATATTTTGAAAACTGCAACAGAGTTAGTTGCACATGAGAGTGCAAAAATCTCACCGAAACCAGCTCAGTGGATACACGATACACATGCGGACTTGCAAGTATTTCATCAAACATATAAAATGATTGGCGCTTTCTTACGCTATGAACCGACGGTACGCGGAAATAGATCGTTGAATGAATAGAACAATGTGAAAAGCACGCTTTTGCATAATACGTGGCGAAAATCGACATGATAAAGAAAAAATCTCATTTTGGAAAAGGGAAAATTAAGCACTTTTTAAAAACACATAATGAAAAAATGCACCTTTCTTTAAAAAACGAATATCGAAAATAAGCACTTTTTAAAAACGCTACGCACCATGATAAAGTTCTTAACATTAATATTGTGACCTTGAAATGTTAAACTTTTTCATTATTTCCCCTTATAGTATGTGTTATAGTATATCCGATAGATTTAAACAACATTTTTAATACTATTTCAACCCATTAAAAAGAGCATTTTTATAAGCTAACAAACAAACATTGTCAACAATGTTTCGATTACAAGAAAGATTCATTTTTTTTAATTAAAAAAAATCAAAACTTACTATGGTATCAGTCAAATGTAATTGTTACACAACAATCAAATACAATTTTGCAATTATTTTGCAGAATTGCAAACAATGACATACTTCATTGCAATTTCGAATACTTAATTGTTGCGTCAGTCAGAGACTTGCGAATTCACAGATTCGTCGCTGAAATTAATTAGATGAAAGTCGTTTTATTCCAAGTATGTTTTCAATTATTTTAACTATTTTAATCTTTAGAACATTTTCACTCGCAGTACATTCTTAAAATAAATTAAATTTGAAGGGAAAACTACCGTGCAAACTAATTTTTGGCCATATATCAATCTACATACTGTTTCTGTTGAGCGAGACATTTTAACCTTGCATAGCGTATTTTGCAGACTTCAAATATTAGCAGACCTGGCTTAGCTTTTTCAAAACTACGTAACAACTGAAAAATCAAGATATGTTACTTACGACATTCATCTGTTTTGAGTCCCACATCGGATTGAGATCGTAGTGACACGGTTCCTTGTAGAACACACCTAAGCCAAACATCACTGGTAGCGGTCCTTGATAACTGAAAAGAAAGAAGTAAGCTAAAGAAAATACCGATTTTTGATTGCCAATTGGCGCTATTTGCCATCAACTTATAGTAATCGTTGGCGAAATTATTCCGACTCAATATTTTTAACAGATTCAAATTACTACATTTGTAGTTTTTGATTCAAATTGACATTTGTTATTCATATTCCGTACATGCCAAACAGCAAGTCATAGCTCCCCTCACTTTTTGAACTGTTACTGAAATAACTACTGATTTTAAGCGTAATTTGGATAATTAGTCAATATCATTGTAAATTAAATTTGTCAAATCAAAAATGAATTTGTAAAGTTTTCCTATCACTTTATTTATCTGAAAAAATATCTTCCGCCTATAGAGGAAGAAGTTAGCAAGTATGATTCATGAGTTAGTGCCTGAACACTGTACCCAAGCATTCTAAATTTTTTCAAAAGTACCTCATGAACTGGTACGTAAATAAATCTCTTGATTTTCAGTATAAGGTGGTCTGATGTTTCAGATGTTTTTATTTATTTATTTAGAATAATATACTATTTTTATAACTGCTCTAAGTTTGCAACTAGTATTAGTTATGATTTTTAGGTCAAGTTTAGCCTATCTTTAGCCAGCGTCCTCTATGTTTATTCTGAAAATGGTGCAGAACGTAAATATGGACGGAAAAAAAGCGTTTGTGGTCTAATTTTTAAATATTTAAAAATTTTACTCCAATGCTGCCTTATCGGGCTAATAAAAATTTGCAAAAACTGATAATACGGTATTGATTTTGATAATTTTCATCCACGTGAAAAAATTTCGCCAAATTGGCGATTTAAAAAAAAGTTTAATCACTTTTAAAGCATTTAAGCTATTTTGTACTTTTTAAAGCCCAGATAAATTCTTCATTGCAAGATAGATTCTTCATTGCAAGATTGCAAGGCATATATAGTTTAAAATTATAGCTTTGCCTCAAGTGTAAGGCACTTAAACTCTCCTTTTTTTTCATGGTCTCTCCTTATACTAAATATTAACTCAAACTCTCCTTTTTTTTTCCAAATTTCATTAACCGTTGATTAACCAACTCCTACTGCGCAACTCTTTTAAGTTTATGAACAATTACTTCCAATTATAGGTTTCACTTTCAAGTACATGGCGTGCAATGTAGGGAAAAGTGCCATCTATTAGAGACCTTTAAAACTATATTCTATTCCTCCAGATAAAGTTCCTACTATGCCACAACGCGATTTTATGAGATTTTTCAGCCTACTGAATATATATCATATAGCCTAGTGAAATTTTGACAGTGAAAACTGTGATAAGTGAAAACTTACATAGAGTGCGTGGTCAAATTAGACAGTGCTTAACACGGATAAATCATTTTTTTTTCTTTTATGGATATTTTTAATTTAGCAAGTCTGTTATTTATTAAAAAGTGCACAGGAGCCGATGTTAGTTGAAAACGTAAAATTTTATTTATTTTATCGTTTTGGAGATTTATTTTGTTTTACCTAGAAACATATTTGTTGTGAAAACTTTGAATATTTTCTAGATATGGTCTACTCAAAAAGGAATAAGATTTAGATTTTTATATCATTTCACCAATTTAGTGAAATTGTAATACAAAACTGTATAAAAATATTTCTGAATTTCTTTTTTTTGATAAATTTATGAATGGTTTAAAATAGCATTCAATCACTCTTTCAGACAATATTTGTCCTTTTTCTTCGGTTAACATCCTAGATGATCAACCTAGAAGACAAGGTGATCAGGTTACAAAAGGTTTGATTTCTTTTATTAAGTAGGATGAATTCAATTACAATGGATAATTTTTTCAAACTACTACATTAAGAAATCAAAATGTTTGAGTTAATATTTAGTATAATATTTATATTAACAACCATCATACTATATCAAACACGTGATTTTTTCAAAAAATTTTAATTAAAATATTTGAAAATTATGCTATACTCTTATTTGAAAATTAAGGTGAAAAATTGCTCTAATTAAACTAAGTGAACTAATTAATATGTAATTGAATGAATAATTATTGTAAAATAATACATTTGCGAACTGTAATTAAAATTAATTCTTAATGTTTGTAAAACAAAATTATTTGTTTAGAAAAGTAATAGTTTTTTTATTTATTATTTTCTTCTTGTTATAAGGGTTCAGGTACATGATTGAGTGCATTTAAATGAAATGGTTATTTTTGCACATTGAAATCTACATTTTCATACTCTACTAAACTCACATTGTTGTTAGCGCATCCAACAAAGGAAAATTTATTTTTGTATAAGTATATTTAAAAAAACTGTGGCATCAGTCATTTGCAATTGTTACACAACAATGATTCAAAATTAATAGTCACAAATTCAATTGTTATTTAGAACACTTAATTATATTGTCAGTTAGACTTCAAAATTCAAGAACTCGACACTGAAAAGTAGTAAGAAAATTGTAAGTCTCTTTATTTTGATTATCTTTTCGAATATTAAAGTAATTTTATATTTAAAAGCGTTTTACTCACAACAAGTTTATAACTAATACATATAATGCATAATTTTTAGTCTTTTATCAATCTACATATTTCTTTCAAAAATTTAATGTGCATTAAATTTATCACAAATACATTGCCAGATCAAACAACATCTACATTAACGTTGTCAGATTTTTGATATTATGGCAGAAATGAAATTACCAAATTCTTTTCCTTTTAGTACAATATAGTAAAATATATCCAAATTAATTCTTCTTACCAAATTCATTTCTTTTTAGTACAATATAGTAAAATATAACCAAAACTCCTCTAAAATTAAAAACATTTTCTGCTTTTTGTGTTGCAAACGGTTCTAAAAATTTATCCAGCTTGTAGGGTTTATAAATATTACAGATTGAGTTTGAATTATTAAATAAAATACGAAGAATTAAAGAGGACAAAACATTTATTATTAATAAAACAGGTAAGAACTAACGACAAGCACAAACGTTCCATGAAAATTATAAACAAGCTAACTGATGCCACTCTCAGCTTTTAGAAATAAAAAAATTAATGCCGCGGTGGCCAAGAGTATCATTTTCTACGTATTGCTACCGAAAAAGAAAGATGTAACCAAATGAAATGTAGTTTTTTGATGGCTAACTAAGGTTGGTTGTCGCCAATTTTCTGACACCATATGAGAACAAACCACAGCAAACTAACTTTATTACTAAGTTCATTATTTATATTAGAATTGACTTTTAAACTAATGAAGAATTCAAAATTTTAATAATACAAAATTTGAAATTTTCTATTCTGAATGACAATTGTAATTCATTTTTAAAACTCTTATAAGAGAACTGCACTAACTGGCACTTAACATGTTTATTGGATTTGATTTCAGTGTAAAGTAATGACCGAAAACAATAATTTGTTTTTTTATTTTTATTTTTCAAACCTTCAAAAAAGTTATCAGTCAACAGAAGTACTGATTTTTGAACTCCAACTTTCTTAATGCAACTCCAACTTTCTCAGTTGTCACCAAATTTCTTAAAGCATTGGCAAAATAATTGCTATTGAACAGAATTGAAATTAATGAAGTATTGGAATTTCAAAAATAAAATATTTGTAATCTTTGTTTCAAATCAATAATTTTTAATCAATGTTCATAAAGTAGTGCCAGACTTGCATATGTTAGCATTCAAATTGCTTTCAAGAGCATAGAGAGGCACTTAAAAGAAAAGTGTTAATTTTCAGTATATAATAGAAAATGGACTTATTTTGAGGGGATTTAATCTTAGACTATGTCAACCTTCATCTATCAAAAGGTACCTCATGATAGAATCAAGTTAACATCTCTTATATACTAGTGATTCGGTATTTAATATTTATAGTGGTAGTTACGCCACATTACTCCCCTTCGAGAATTTTATCTCTGATAGAATTCGATGAACAGATACCACTAGCTGATTAATGCTGTTTTATTTATTAACTTCAATTTTTTGCTCATTATATTTATTTTTTTTTTTCCAAGCATTTCGCTCGTTATTTTTTTTATAGCTTTTTCGCTATTTTTTCCCATCATTTTTTTATAGCTTTTCGCTATTATTATTTTTTTTCTAGCATTTCGCTCATTATTATTTATTAACCGGGAGACTTTACTTACACTTCACCGGATTTCTTTTTTTTTCTTTGAGCAGTATATTTTTTTTAAGCAAATCAACTGTTTAATGTGGATTCATCCATCAATATTGACAATTTCTTATCACGTCCGGGTCACCAATGTGGGGAATTATAAATCGACTACATCAACCTTCATCTATCAAAAGGTACCTCAAGATAGAATCGAGTTAACATGTCTTATATACTAGTGATTCAGTATTTAATATTTATAGTGGTAGTTACGCCACAATTTCACAACATGTAAACATTTTTCTATACATCGATAGAGAACCGTAGGGGCTTAGGAGATAGAGGGTCCGCCTTCCAGTGAAGTGTACCGGGTTCGAATCCCAGCAATGACTGGTCGATTTGAATTTGGCAATTGGCTTGCACTAACCACAGTGCTGACGCAAAATATCCTCAGTAGTAGATGGATTATGGGTTAGATTCCCCTTGCCATCAGAATAACCGTGGGAGGTTTTCGTGGTTTTCCACTCTATGTAACGCAAATGCGGCTAGTTCCATCGAAAAGTCCTCCACGAAGACAAAATTTCACCCAATACTTGATCCAGGATCTTCTGGATTGGGTTCTAGGATACAGAGTTGAACATTAGTAGTCGTTAACTCAAAATTGGGTCAGCTGTTGAACGATGGTTATAAAATAAAATAAAATAAAATAAAATATATATCGATGGAGAAATAAAGTTAAAAAATATAACAGAAATATGTCATTTCAAAGATATATGTTGGAATTAATTTGAAAACAATTATATATTACATCAAGTAGCCATAATAAAACCATTATAAGTTCCATGCATTTTTATTAGCAAATTTCGTAGCTATCTTAAAATCTTGAGTCTGGACAAAAAATTAGATTAAATGTTCCCAACAACTAATTTATAGTATAAATTTAAATTTAATTATATCAAACAGTAAAATAGCAGAATCTCATAAACTAGTAAGTGTTCTTAAATAGATTATTTCTCACAATTCATCAGTTTATTGTGTAACTTTACTAATCAAATTTGCAGTACCACTTTAGCTATATATCAGAAGTAGTTTATAAAATAAGCAATTTAAATAGCTTAAACTATTCTTCAAATCAAACAGGTAGCAATTAATTTTTCATAGTTTAAATACGTCTACTAATTAGACAGACAAGAGTTGCCTAATTCGCACCTCTTCTAAATCCTACCACCTCTGATTTCTGAAGCAATATTGTATAGAGAAAGTCCTCTAGCGAATAAATAATGAAGCTTATTTTTCACATGGAAATCCACGCAAAAGAATTAAGTTGCTGTGTTCTTGCATTAGATTTCGATTTAAGTTTATTAGTTTTACAAGTTTTCAATGTAATTTTTGAGCATCTTGTGCAAGGATTTGAATATTGGAAATCTAAACAATTTCAGTAAATTTAAATGAGATTTATTTTGCTTCCGGTTAGTCAAGTAGTTATTTAGTAATTATTGGTTAATGACATCTATGTTGAATAACTTATATATGCTGAATAATAATTGTCTGAATAACTTGTATGTTGAAGGCTTACAACCAAGCGAATTTCTCCATTTCTAAAAATTGTAAAAGGAAAGTTGGCTATGAATCTGACTAATCAGGTCGGTTTCCGGTTAACCGGTTTTCTGAATCATACCACTTACGGAAACAATTTTCCGTACCTGCTGTGCAAAGATTATTACCAAAATATAGTATTAGTAACTGAATGACTATATTTTATTACTAAAATAATTCAAAAGTAACTGCCACTGATCTGTAACTGATACAAATTTAAATGTGAAAAATGGTACGATTTAGGCTAATTTTCTTATTAGCATTAAAAAAAAGCTACCATATTGACAAGTAAGACTATTAGGGGGAAATTGGTTTTTCTTTGCTATAAATTACTTAATATGTCAAGCATGTTTTCAGCACGTGACCTCAAAACTCATAAAAATATATTTATAATTGATAAAACAAATTCTCTAAATATTTATAATTAAAAAGTTTTTGCTGTTATATTTTTTTATAAAAATAAAAAACCGTAAATCGCAACTTTGGTGTTTAATCACCCACAAGCTTTAATAACTTTCAGAATATCAAACTATAACCAAATATTAAAAAAAGTTGATAATTCAATAATTTACTAAATGCCTGAAAAAGAAAAATATTTATATGCATTTGCCAATATAGTTATAAAACCTGATACTTTTTTTCATTATTACCCCCTGTCGTACATTGAAACAATGCACTTTTTGTTTCTAGACAGAAAAAAATTACATTTTCATACGCTATATTAAGCATGCATTGTTGCTAATACTTTTCCAACAATCATTTTTGTATAAGAACTTGTCTTCGGTCATATGCAATTGTTACAAAACAATGAAATGCAATCAACAATGATATTTATATGTTTAATTGTTATTTCGAATACTAAATTTTGTCAGTTGGATTGCTAAACTCAAGAATTCGACACCGAAATTTGTAAGAAAAATGTAAGCTGTTTTATTTTAAATATGTTTTTAATTATTTTAATATTTTTGTATTTCAAATCGTCTTATTCACAGCCTATTCTTAAAACAGTTTAAATTTAAATAAAAGAATAAAAATAAATGTGCATTAATTTTTAGCCTTACATCAGTCAACATATTATTTATATTAAACGCGAAATTCTAACTTCGCAAAGTGTGTGAAGCTGAACTCAAATTAATTGTGAAAAACAACAGTTTTTCATAATTTTGAATCAATAGAAAATCATGAACAACAGAGAATGGTGAATTGGCACTTACCAAATTCATTTTGTTTTAGAACAATATCGTGAAATATGATCTACATATTTCACAATTTGAAGCATAATTGTTTGCTTATTGCTAACGATGTTAGCAACAGAAATAATGAATTTTGATTGCTAATTGACGTAAGCTGTCGCTAACTTTCTGGAACTGTTACGAACTAACTCCGACTGAACAACCTTTATAATAATGAAGGATTCGAATTTTAATGAAACAAATTTTGTTATCGTCTTTTTTAATTCATATTCATGAAGAAGTACCGTGACTGCGTGAACGAAATGCTTGCAAGAGAACCAAAGTACCTGGCACTTATCGAATCTATTGCTTTTCAGAGGTAAATCAAATCGGTAATTTTAAGCTTAATTGTTTTTAAAAGTTTGTAATATTTCCCAAATAAATTTTTTTTTATATATCTCAAACATATTTCACAATTCCCTGAAAACCAATAGATTCTACAAGTGCCAGATACTGGGGTCCTCTAGTAAGCATTTTGACAACGTGGTCAAAACAGAAATGTGACGATTCAATTAAATTTAATAAAATGTGACTCCTCTTTTTAAAATTAATTTATTTTTAAATGTTTCAAACATTATTCTAAATTATACAACAAATAATTTTAGCTTTTTGGACAGAAAGACATCAGAAGAAAACTTGGGTTTCAAGATGGTACTTGTAAGTACTGAAGATCTCACAAGAGGAAAAGCTTATTATAGCTTAGACAAGCTTATTAGAGACAAGCTTATTACAGAGAAAAGTTTATTTGAAATCAAGATCGAGTACTGCATCCTTCTCTAACTGTAAGTTTATAATTACTACCTTCTGCGAGTAATTTATCAATTATTAATAACGTCTACTACATTTTTAATAAAAAGAATCATAATAATTTTTTTCTGTAAAAACGGACTTTTTTTTAAAAAATATTTATATCTATTGATTTGTTATAATAACTAAGTAAATGTAGTACAGATAAAACGAATTATTATATAATATAACTTATAAAACTACTTAATTCTAGCTACTCATTCTTATTCTAATTATAAACTTATAGCTTGCAAAAATAATTGATTATAAAATATTTTACAAAGGAGTTTTGTTTAATCCACTTATTAATTTATTATTATATTATTATTAGTAAACGAATTTGCAAAATTTTATAATTTCGGTCAAACTAAGCCATTTGGCGACGAATTTGAAACTAAAATTTTATTTTTTAAGCAACCGCTGCAATTCTACGCAAATTTAAATAAGTAAAGTTTGATTGAAAGATTTAAAAGATCCCATCACATTGTAATTTATAGTCGAACAAAATATTAAACACAAAAAAAGTCCAAAATCAGAGATGAATAAAAACTAATGAAAAAGCATAGTAAAAGGTACAAGAGCATCAAGACAAAAAAATGTGTGTCGAACAATACTTAGTGTCTGTTAACCTTTGAGTAACTATCGTTGGAAGCAACAGGTTAACCCCTCAATTTAACAATTATCTCTGGCGGAGTTATCTCGGGCTTTTGTGTTAAGGGATTACATCTTTGTAGACACATGGCTTGTAGGGAAAATTGAAAACTTTATCACCATATATTGAAACCTAATATCGTCCATTTCATCAAATCGACTGCATGAATAAAATGGACAGGTGGGAAATGGAATAAAATGGAATAATGAGAAGGAAAGTAATCCGCAGCGGTAGTGAAATTTTAAACTAGACCAGCTGACACACGAAGAAAGGGGAAGGTAAAATCTCATATGGAATAATGACTTTAAACTGTTTGACCTTTCGATTTTAAAAATTAAGAACTGGGAAACATTACCGGAAATGAAGTGTCTTGGGATAAGGTTTGTGAGAGGACCACAAGGCTCATCCTGAACTGCGAGCCATTACAAAAACAGACATGTAAGTACTGGTTTTATAAACTATAATACAATTTACATTAAGTTTGTAAACTTATAATTATTAACCATCTGAAAGTATTTCAATGTTAGATAAAGAAAATAAAAAAAATGCTGGTAGTCTAGGTAGATCCAATTTAGAGCATTATAGCTCTTGTAATGAAGGGTCCATTTCACTAAAAAAGAAAACAAAATTATTTAAACGAACGATGACCGGATTATCAACGAAATTTTCAATTCTTCATCAGCTGGACCACAGAAAAAGGAAAGACCAAATTTTAATTGAAATTAAGGCCGAATAAGAACACAAAAAAGCATTACCGGAACGAAAACAAGTAACTACAAAAATATTCTTTGGAAAGACTAAAGCTAACACTGAGCGGCGATTTAACAAGAAACTGAAATTTTCTACTTTTCATCAAATTATACGTTGAAAGATTACAGATAAATTTAAGTAGAAAAAATAGCAGATTTCCATCAACTTAAATCTGAAAAATAGTAAAAGTACTAAAAAGAAGGAAAAAAAATTATGAAGGAAATAAATGTCATTATATATATATATATATATATATATATATATATATATATTATCTGAGCGATAAAATAATTAAAAGATATTATTTACCTCGAAATTATTTATCTATATCATTTTTTTTCCCTGTGACATTTGAAACCAAGAACTCTCTCCATTGGTCAGCAATAAAACAATACACCTCCTCTGCAAGAAATGGCGGGGGAGGGGGGGGGGGGTTAGAAAGGAATAAATTGACAGCAGTTTTCACCAAAGAAATGTCGTCAAAGAAAGCCTTTTTGAACTAGAGACATTTTTTTAATAATACAGACTAAAAAAAAAAAAAAAACTATTTATATTCTTAATTGTAACTTTAATTACGGAAATACTGAGCGAAAAAGTGCAATGTTAGAAGGGGTTGTCCCAGTTCCAATCTCCCTGAATATTAATATCAAATTGTATTTGTCTCAAAAGACGCTTAACTTCTTGTTAATTTTATGAGAATAAATAAGAGAATCATTTAAAAAAACTATATCCAAAATTTTCTTCAGATTTCGTAAGTATTTTAATCTTTTTTAAGATATACCTGAAATTATAAAAAACAGATATAACAAAAAAAAAAAAAAAAAAAAAAAAAAAAACAGTATTAGAGACGTGCCAGGTGAAGGTTTAACCGGATTTCGGGTGCTATGGCCTAACAGCCATTATATCTGATTTTTGGTTTGTAAAAAGCACATGGTTCTAATGCATGATATTTTTGAGATTGCAGTTAATTTGTTTTTGATTTCTATCAAAATAAAAGTAAGGGCTAATTTTTTGGAAGAAATTTAAAAAATGCTTTTAGTTATTGTAACGGCCATCATCATTACTTAGGGGATAGAAAAGGGATTCATTATGCATTACATCCCCAACAGTTTCCTCAGATTTCACATACATTGATTTTCACACAAGATTAAAATTCCATTCTTTTTTGAATTACCATATAGTTTGTTTTCTTTTTTTTTGAAATAAAAAATTGAGGCAATTTCTTCAAAGTAATTTAAAAATTCTTTAAGTTATTATAACGGTCATCAACAACACTTAAGGCCATGCATTAGAAATTACATCGCCAACAGATTCCTCATGAGCCATACATTTTTTAATTTTTCCAATGATAAATAATAATTTTCTTTCAAACTCCACCCCACATATAGCAATAAAAGTTATATTTTTTAATGCACTAAAATCTTAATTTAAAATTATGGATATGAGGATATAAAAATCATACAAATTAAGTGGATATCGTAAAAATAAACTTGCATTAGAGACGTGCCAGGTGAAGGTTTAACCGGATTTCAGGTGCTATGGCCTAACAGCCATTATATCTGATTTTTGGTTTGTAAAAAACACATGGTTCTAATGCATGATATTTTTGAGAATGCAGTTAATTTGTTTTTGATTTCTATCAAAATAAAAGTAAGGGCTAATTTTTTGGAAGGAATTTAAAAAATAATTTTAGTTACTGTAACGGCCATCATCATTACTTAGGGGATAGAAAAGGGATTCATTATGCATTACATCCCCAACAGTTTCCTCAGATTTCACATACATTGATTTTCACACTAGAATAAAAATCCATACTTTTTTGAATTACCATATAGTTTGTTTTCTCTTTTAAATAAAAAATTGAGGTAATTTCTTCAAAGTCATTTAAAAATTCTTTGAGTTATTATAGCGGTCATCAACAACACTTAAGGGCATGCATTAGAAATTACATCGCCAACAGATTCCTCATGAGCCATAAATTTTTTAATTTTTCCAATGATAAATAATACTTTTCTTTCAAACTCCACCCCACATATAGCAATAAAAGTTATATTTTTTAATGCACTAATATCTTAATTTAAAATTATGGATATGAGAATATAAAAATCATACAAATTAAGTGGATATCGTAAAAATAAACTTGCATTAGAGACGTGCCAGGTGAAGGTTTAACCGGATTTCGGGTGCTATGGCCTAACAGCCATTATATCTGATTTTTGGTTTGTAAAAAACACATGGTTCTAATGCATGATATTTTTGAGATTGCAGTTAATTTGTTTTTGATTTCTATCAAAATAAAAGTAAGGGCTAATTTTTTGGAAGGAATTTAAAAAATAATTTTAGTTACTGTAACGGCCATCATCATTACTTAGGGGATAGAAAAGGGATTCATTATGCATTACATCCCCAACAGTTTCCTCAGATTTCACATACATTGATTTTCACACTAGATTAAAAATCCATACTTTTTTGAATTACCATATAGTTTTTTTTCTCTTTTAAATAAAAAATTGAGGTAATTTCTTCAAAATCATTTAAAAATTCTTTGAGTTATTATAGCGGTCATAAACAACACTTAAGGGCATGCATTAGAAATTACATCGCCAACAGATTCCTCATGAGCCATAAATTTTTTAATTTTTCCAATGATAAATAATACTTTTCTTTCAAACTCCACCCCACATATAGCAAGAAAAGTTATATTTTTTAATGCACTAAAATCTTAATTTAAAATTATGGATATGAGGATATAAAAATCATACAAATTAAGTGGATATCGTAAAAATAAACTTGCATTAGAGACGTGCCAGGTGAAGGTTTAACCGGATTTCGGGTGCTATGGCCTAACAGCCATTATATCTGATTTTTGGTTTGTAAAAAAACACATGGTTCTAATGCATGATATTTTTGAGATTGCAGTTAATTTGTTTTTGATTTCTATCAAAATAAAAGTAAGGGCTAATTTTATGGAAGGAATTTAAAAAATAATTTTAGTTACTGTAACGGCCATCATCATTACTTAGGGGATAGAAAAGGGATTCATTATGCATTACATCCCCAACAGTTTCCTCAGATTTCACATACATTGATTTTAACACTAGATTAAAAATCCATACTTTTTTGAATTACCATATAGTTTGTTTTCTCTTTTAAATAAAAAATTGAGGTAATTTCTTCAAAGTCATTTAAAAATTCTTTGAGTTATTATAGCGGTCATCAACAACACTTAAGGGCATGCATTAGAAATTACATCGCCAACCGATTCCTCATGAGCCATATATTTTTTAATTTTTCCAATGATAAATAATAATTTTCTTTCAAACTCCACCCCACATATAGCAATAAAAGTTATATTTTTTAATGCACTAAAATCTTAATTTAAAATTATGGATATGAGGATATAAAAATCATACAAATTAAGTGGATATCGTAAAAATAAACTTGCATTAGAGACGTGCCAGGTGAAGGTTTAACCGGATTTCGGGTGCTATGGCCTAACAGCCATTATATCTGATTTTCGGTTTGTAAAAAACACATGGTTCTAATGCATGATATTTTTGAGATTGCAGTTAATTTGTTTTTGATTTCTATCAAAATAAAAGTAAGGGCTAATTTTTTGGAAGGAATTTAAAAAATAATTTTAGTTATTGTAACTGCCATCATCATTACTTAGGGGATAGAAAAGGGATTCATTATGCATTACATCCCCAACAGTTTCCTCAGATTTCATATACATTGATTTTCACACTAGAATAAAAATCCATACTTTTTTGAATTACCATGTAGTTTGTTTTCTTTTTTTTGAAATAAAAAATTGAGGTAATTTCTTCAAAGTAATTTAAAAATTCTTTAAGTTATTATAGCGGTCATCAACAACACTTAAGGGCATGCATTAGAAATTACATCGCCAACAGATTCCTCATGAGCCATACATTTTTTAATTTTTCCAATGATAAATAATAATTTTCTTTCAAACTCCACCCCACATATAGCAATAAAAGTTATATTTTTTAATGCACTAAAATCTTAATTTAAAATTATGGATATGAGGATATAAAAATCATACAAATTAAGTGGATATCGTAAAAATAAACTTGCATTAGAGACGTGCCAGGTGAAGGTTTAACCGGATTTCGGGTGCTATGGCCTAACAGCCATTATATCTGATTTTTGGTTTGTAAAAAACACATGGTTCTAATGCATGATATTTTTGAGATTGCAGTTAATTTGTTTTTGATTTATATCAAAATAAAAGTAAGGGCTAATTTTTTGGAAGGAATTTAAAAAATAATTTTTGTTTCTGTAACGGCCATCATCATTACTTAGGGGATAGAAAAGGGATTCATTATGCATTACATCCCCAACAGTTTCCTCAGATTTCACATACATTGATTTTCACACTAGATTAAAAATCCATACTTTTTTGAATTACCATATAGTTTTTTTTCTCTTTTAAATAAAAAATTGAGGTAATTTCTTCAAAATCATTTAAAAATTCTTTGAGTTATTATAGCGGTCATAAACAACACTTAAGGGCATGCATTAGAAATTACATCGCCAACAGATTCCTCATGAGCCATAAATGTTTTAATTTTTCCAATGATAAATAATACTTTTCTTTCAAACTCCACCCCACATATAGCAAGAAAAGTTATATTTTTTAATGCACTAAAATCTTAATTTAAAATTATGGATATGAGAATATAAAAATCATACAAATTAAGTGGATATCGTAAAAATAAACTTGCATTAGAGACGTGCCAGGTGAAGGTTTAACCGGATTTCGGGTGCTATGGCCTAACAGCCATTATATCTAATTTTTGGTTTGTAAAAAACACATGGTTCTAATGCACGACATTTTTGAGATTGCAGTTAATTTGTTTTTGATTTCTATCAAAATAAAAGTAAGGGCTAATTTTTTGGAAGGAATTTAAAAAATAATTTTAGTTATTGTAACTGCCATCATCATTACTTAGGGGATAGAAAAGGGATTCATTATGCATTACATCCCCAACAGTTTCCTCAGATTTCACATACATTGTTTTTCACACTAGAATAAAAATCCATACTTTTTTGAATTACCATGTAGTTTGTTTTCTTTTTTTTGAAATAAAAAATTGAGGTAATTTCTTCAAAGTAATTTAAAAATTCTTTAAGTTATTATAGCGGTCATCAACAACACTTAAGGGCATGCATTAGAAATTACATCGCCAACAGATTCCTCATGAGCCATACATTTTTTAATTTTTCCAATGATAAATAATAATTTTCTTTTAAACTCCACCCCACATATAGCAATAAAAGTTATATTTTTTAATGCACTAAAATCTTAATTTAAACTTATGGATATGAGGATATAAAAATCATACAAATTAAGTGGATATCGTAAAAATAAACTTGCATTAGAGACGTGCCAGGTGAAGGTTTAACCGGATTTCGGGTGCTATGGCCTAACAGCCATTATATCTGATTTTTGGTTTGTAAAAAACACATGGTTCTAATGCATGATATTTTTGAGATTGCAGTTAATTTGTTTTTGATTTATATCAAAATAAAAGTAAGGGCTAATTTTTTGGAAGGAATTTAAAAAATAATTTTAGTTATTGTAACTGCCATCATCATTACTTAGGGGATAGAAAAGGGATTCATTATGCATTACATCCCCAACAGTTTCCTCAGATTTCACATACATTGTTTTTCACACTAGAATAAAAATCCATACTTTTTTGAATTACCATGTAGTTTGTTTTCTTTTTTTTTGAAATAAAAAATTGAGGTAATTTCTTCAAAGTAATTTAAAAATTCTTTAAGTTATTATAACGGTCATCAACAACACTTAAGGGCATGCATTAGAAATTACATCGCCAACAGATTCCTCATGAGCCATAAATTTTTTAATTTTTCCAATGATAAATAATACTTTTCTTTCAAACTCCACCCCACATATAGCAAGAAAAGTTATATTTTTTAATGCACTAAAATCTTAATTTAAAATTATGGATATGAGGATATAAAAATCATACAAATTAAGTGGATATCGTAAAAATAAACTTGCATTAGAGACGTGCCAGGTGAAGGTTTAACCGGATTTCGGGTGCTATGGCCTAACAGCCATTATATCTAATTTTTGGTTTGTAAAAAACACATGGTTCTAATGCACGACATTTTTGAGATTGCAGTTAATTTGTTTTTGATTTCTATCAAAATAAAAGTAAGGGCTAATTTTTTGGAAGGAATTTAAAAAATAATTTTAGTTATTGTAACTGCCATCATCATTACTTAGGGGATAGAAAAGGGATTCATTATGCAATACATCCCCAACAGTTTCCTCAGATTTCACATACATTGTTTTTCACACTAGAATAAAAATCCATACTTTTTTGAATTACCATGTAGTTTGTTTTCTTTTTTTTTGAAATAAAAAATTGAGGTAATTTCTTCAAAGTAATTTAAAAATTCTTTAAGTTATTATAACGGTCATCAACAACACTTAAGGGCATGCATTAGAAATTACATCGCCAACAGATTCCTCATGAGCCATAAATTTTTTAATTTTTCCAATGATAAATAATACTTTTCTTTCAAACTCCACCCCACATATAGCAAGAAAAGTTATATTTTTTAATGCACTAAAATCTTAATTTAAAATTATGGATATGAGGATATAAAAATCATACAAATTAAGTGGATATCGTAAAAATAAACTTGCATTAGAGACGTGCCAGGTGAAGGTTTAACCGGATTTCGGGTGCTATGGCCTAACAGCCATTATATCTGATTTTTGGTTTGTAAAAAACACATGGTTCTAATGCATGATATTTTTGAGATTGCAGTTAATTTGTTTTTGATTTCTATCAAAATAAAAGTAAGGGCTAATTTTTTGGAAGGAATTTAAAAAATAATTTTAGTTATTGTAACTGCCATCATCATTACTTAGGGGATAGAAAAGGGATTCATTATGCATTACATCCCCAACAGTTTCCTCAGATTTCACATACATTGTTTTTCACACTAGAATAAAAATCCATACTTTTTTGAATTACAATGTAGTTTGTTTTCTTTTTTTTTGAAATAAAAAATTGAGGTAATTTCTTCAAAGTAATTTAAAAATTCTTTAAGTTATTATAACGGTCATCAACAACACTTAAGGGCATGCATTAGAAATTACATCGCCAACAGATTCCTCATGAGCCATAAATTTTTTAATTTTTCCAATGATAAATAATACTTTTCTTTCAAACTCCACCCCACATATAGCAAGAAAAGTTATATTTTTTAATGCACTAAAATCTTAATTTAAAATTATGGATATGAGGATATAAAAATCATACAAATTAAGTGGATATCGTAAAAATAAACTTGCATTAGAGACGTGCCAGGTGAAGGTTTAACCGGATTTCGGGTGCTATGGCCTAACAGCCATTATATCTGATTTTTGGTTTGTAAAAAACACATGGTTCTAATGCATGATATTTTTGAGATTGCAGTTAATTTGTTTTTGATTTCTATCAAAATAAAAGTAAGGGCTAATTTTTTGGAAGGAATGTAAAAAATAATTTTAGTTACTGTAACGGCCATCATCATTACTTAGGGGATAGAAAAGGGATTCATTATGTATTACATCCCCAACAGTTTCCTCAGATTTCACATACATTGATTTTAACACTAGATTAAAAATCCATACTTTTTTGAATTACCATATAGTTTGTTTTCTCTTTTAAATAAAAAATTGAGGTAATTTCTTCAAAGTCATTTAAAAATTCTTTGAGTTATTATAGCGGTCATCAACAACACTTAAGGGCATGCATTAGAAATTACATCGCCAACCGATTCCTCATGAGCCATACATTTTTTAATTTTTCCAATGATAAATAATAATTTTCTTTCAAACTCCACCCCACATATAGCAATAAAAGTTATATTTTTTAATGCACTAAAATCTTAATTTAAAATTATGGATATGAGGATATAAAAATCATATAAATTAAGTGGATATCGTAAAAATAAACTTGCTTTAGAGACGTGCCAGGTGAAGGTTTAACCGGATTTCGGGTGCTATGGCCTAACAGCCATTATATCTGATTTTTGGTTTGTAAAAAACACATGGTTCTAATGCATGATATTTTTGAGATTGCAGTTAATTTGTTTTTGATTTCTATCAAAATAAAAGTAAGGGCTAATTTTTTGGAAGGAATTTAAAAAATAATTTTAGTTACTGTAACTGCCATCATCATTACTTAGGGGATAGAAAAGGGATTCATTATGCATTACATCCCCAACAGTTTCCTCAGATTTCACATACATTGATTTTCACACTAGAATAAAAATCCATACTTTTTTGAATTACCATGTAGTTTGTTTTCTTTTTTTTTGAAATAAAAAATTGAGGTAATTTCTTCAAAGTAATTTAAAAATTCTTTAAGTTATTATAGCGGTCATCAACAACACTTAAGGGCATGCATTAGAAATTACATCGCCAACAGATTCCTCATGACCCATACATTTTTTAATTTTTCCAATGATAAATAATAATTTTCTTTCAATCTCCACCCCACATACAGCAATAAAAGTTATATTTTTTAATGCACTAAAATCTTAATTTAAAATTATGGATATGAGGATATAAAAATCATACAAATTAAGTGGATATCGTAAAAATAAACTTGCATTAGAGACGTGCCAGGTGAAGGTTTAACCGGATTTCGGGTGCTATGGCCTAACAGCCATTATATCTAATTTTTGGTTTGTAAAAAACACATGGTTCTAATGCACGACATTTTTGAGATTGCAGTTAATTTGTTTTTGATTTCTATCAAAATAAAAGTAAGGGCTAATTTTTTGGAAGGAATTTAAAAAATAATTTTAGTTATTGTAACTGCCATCATCATTACTTAGGGGATAGAAAAGGGATTCATTATGCAATACATCCCCAACAGTTTCCTCAGATTTCACATACATTGTTTTTCACACTAGAATAAAAATCCATACTTTTTTGAATTACCATGTAGTTTGTTTTCTTTTTTTTTGAAATAAAAAATTGAGGTAATTTCTTCAAAGTAATTTAAAAATTCTTTAAGTTATTATAACGGTCATCAACAACACTTAAGGGCATGCATTAGAAATTACATCGCCAACAGATTCCTCATGAGCCATAAATTTTTTAATTTTTCCAATGATAAATAATACTTTTCTTTCAAACTCCACCCCACATATAGCAAGAAAAGTTATATTTTTTAATGCACTAAAATCTTAATTTAAAATTATGGATATGAGGATATAAAAATCATACAAATTAAGTGGATATCGTAAAAATAAACTTGCATTAGAGACGTGCCAGGTGAAGGTTTAACCGGATTTCGGGTGCTATGGCCTAACAGCCATTATATCTGATTTTTGGTTTGTAAAAAACACATGGTTCTAATGCATGATATTTTTGAGATTGCAGTTAATTTGTTTTTGATTTCTATCAAAATAAAAGTAAGGGCTAATTTTTTGGAAGGAATTTAAAAAATAATTTTAGTTATTGTAACTGCCATCATCATTACTTAGGGGATAGAAAAGGGATTCATTATGCATTACATCCCCAACAGTTTCCTCAGATTTCACATACATTGTTTTTCACACTAGAATAAAAATCCATACTTTTTTGAATTACAATGTAGTTTGTTTTCTTTTTTTTTGAAATAAAAAATTGAGGTAATTTCTTCAAAGTAATTTAAAAATTCTTTAAGTTATTATAACGGTCATCAACAACACTTAAGGGCATGCATTAGAAATTACATCGCCAACAGATTCCTCATGAGCCATAAATTTTTTAATTTTTCCAATGATAAATAATACTTTTCTTTCAAACTCCACCCCACATATAGCAAGAAAAGTTATATTTTTTAATGCACTAAAATCTTAATTTAAAATTATGGATATGAGGATATAAAAATCATACAAATTAAGTGGATATCGTAAAAATAAACTTGCATTAGAGACGTGCC
Organism: Parasteatoda tepidariorum; assembly: GCF_982258835.1. Taxonomy (NCBI): domain Eukaryota; kingdom Metazoa; phylum Arthropoda; class Arachnida; order Araneae; family Theridiidae; genus Parasteatoda; species Parasteatoda tepidariorum. The sequence goes on from NC_141756.1 coordinate 103,296,579, forward strand.
AGGTGAAGGTTTAACCGGATTTCGGGTGCTATGGCCTAACAGCCATTATATCTGATTTTTGGTTTGTAAAAAACACATGGTTCTAATGCATGATATTTTTGAGATTGCAGTTAATTTGTTTTTGATTTCTATCAAAATAAAAGTAAGGGCTAATTTTTTGGAAGGAATGTAAAAAATAATTTTAGTTACTGTAACGGCCATCATCATTACTTAGGGGATAGAAAAGGGATTCATTATGTATTACATCCCCAACAGTTTCCTCAGATTTCACATACATTGATTTTAACACTAGATTAAAAATCCATACTTTTTTGAATTACCATATAGTTTGTTTTCTCTTTTAAATAAAAAATTGAGGTAATTTCTTCAAAGTCATTTAAAAATTCTTTGAGTTATTATAGCGGTCATCAACAACACTTAAGGGCATGCATTAGAAATTACATCGCCAACCGATTCCTCATGAGCCATACATTTTTTAATTTTTCCAATGATAAATAATAATTTTCTTTCAAACTCCACCCCACATATAGCAATAAAAGTTATATTTTTTAATGCACTAAAATCTTAATTTAAAATTATGGATATGAGGATATAAAAATCATACAAATTAAGTGGATATCGTAAAAATAAACTTGCTTTAGAGACGTGCCAGGTGAAGGTTTAACCGGATTTCGGGTGCTATGGCCTAACAGCCATTATATCTGATTTTTGGTTTGTAAAAAACACATGGTTCTAATGCATGATATTTTTGAGATTGCAGTTAATTTGTTTTTGATTTCTATCAAAATAAAAGTAAGGGCTAATTTTTTGGAAGGAATTTAAAAAATAATTTTAGTTACTGTAACTGCCATCATCATTACTTAGGGGATAGAAAATGGATTCATTATGCATTACATCCCCAACAGTTTCCTCAGATTTCACATACATTGATTTTCACACTAGAATAAAAATCCATACTTTTTTGAATTACCATGTAGTTTGTTTTCTTTTTTTTTGAAATAAAAAATTGAGGTAATTTCTTCAAAGTAATTTAAAAATTCTTTAAGTTATTATAGCGGTCATCAACAACACTTAAGGGCATGCATTAGAAATTACATCGCCAACAGATTCCTCATGACCCATACATTTTTTAATTTTTCCAATGATAAATAATAATTTTCTTTCAATCTCCACCCCACATACAGCAATAAAAGTTATATTTTTTAATGCACTAAAATCTTAATTTAAAATTATGGATATGAGGATATAAAAATCATACAAATTAAGTGGATATCGTAAAAATAAACTTGCATTAGAGACGTGCCAGGTGAAGGTTTAACCGGATTTCGGGTGCTATGGCCTAACAGCCATTATATCTAATTTTTGGTTTGTAAAAAACACATGGTTCTAATGCACGACATTTTTGAGATTGCAGTTAATTTGTTTTTGATTTCTATCAAAATAAAAGTAAGGGCTAATTTTTTGGAAGGAATTTAAAAAATAATTTTAGTTATTGTAACTGCCATCATCATTACTTAGGGGATAGAAAAGGGATTCATTATGCATTACATCCCCAACAGTTTCCTCAGATTTCACATACATTGTTTTTCACACTAGAATAAAAATCCATACTTTTTTGAATTACCATGTAGTTTGTTTTCTTTTTTTTTGAAATAAAAAATTGAGGTAATTTCTTCAAAGTAATTTAAAAATTCTTTAAGTTATTATAACGGTCATCAACAACACTTAAGGGCATGCATTAGAAATTACATCGCCAACAGATTCCTCACGAGCCATACATTTTTTAATTTTTCCAATGATAAATAATACTTTTCTTTCAAACTCCACCCCACATATAGCAAGAAAAGTTATATTTTTTAATGCACTAAAATCTTAATTTAAAATTATGGATATGAGGATATAAAAATCATACAAATTAAGTGGATATCGTAAAAATAAACTTGCATTAGAGACGTGCCAGGTGAAGGTTTAACCGGATTTCGGGTGCTATGGCCTAACAGCCATTATATCTGATTTTTGGTTTGTAAAAAACACATGGTTCTAATGCACGACATTTTTGAGATTGCAGTTAATTTGTTTTTGATTTCTATCAAAATAAAAGTAAGGGCTAATTTTTTGGAAGGAATTTAAAAAATAATTTTAGTTATTGTAACTGCCATCATCATTACTTAGGGGATAGAAAAGGGATTCATTATGCATTACATCCCCAACAGTTTCCTCAGATTTCACATACATTGTTTTTCACACTAGAATAAAAATCCATACTTTTTTGAATTACCATGTAGTTTGTTTTCTTTTTTTTTGAAATAAAAAATTGAGGTAATTTCTTCAAAGTAATTTAAAAATTCTTTAAGTTATTATAACGGTCAACAACAACACTTAAGGGCATGCATTAGAAATTACATCGCCAACAGATTCCTCATGAGCCATACATTTTTTAATTTTTCCAATGATAAATAATAATTTTCTTTCAAACTCCACCCCACATATAGCAAGAAAAGTTATATTTTTTAATGCACTAAAATCTTAATTTAAAATTATGGATATGAGGATATAAAAATCATACAAATTAAGTGGATATCGTAAAAATAAACTTGCATTAGAGACGTGCCAGGTGAAGGTTTAACCGGATTTCGGGTGCTATGGCCTAACAGCCATTATATCTGATTTTTGGTTTGTAAAAAACACATGGTTCTAATGCATGACATTTTTGAGATTGCAGTTAATTTGTTTTTGATTTCTATCAAAATAAAAGTAAGGGCTAATTTTTTGGAAGGAATTTAAAAAATGCTTTTAGTTATTGTAACGGCCATCATCCTTAATTTCATCCCCAACAGTTTCCTCAGATTTCACATACATTGATTTTCACACTAGATTAAAAATCCATACTTTTTTGAATTACCATATAGCTTTTTTTCTCTTTTAAATAAAAAATTGAGGTAATTTCTTCAAAGTCATTTAAAAATTCTTTGAGTTATTATAGCGGTCATAAACAACACTTAAGGGCATGCATTAGAAATTACATCGCCAACAGATTCCTCATGAGCCATACATTTTTTAATTTTTCCAATGATAAATAATACTTTTCTTTCAAACTCCACCCCACATATAGCAAGAAAAGTTATATTTTTTAATGCACTAAAATCTTAACTTAAAATTATGGATATGAGGATATAAAAATCATACAAATTAAGTGGATATCGTAAAAATAAACTTGCATTAGAGACGTGCCAGGTGAAGGTTTAACCGGATTTCGGGTGCTATGGCCTAACAGCCATTATATCTGATTTTTGGTTTGTAAAAAACACATGGTTCTAATGCATGACATTTTTGAGATTGCAGTTAATTTGTTTTTTATTTCTATCAAAATAAAAGTAAGGGCTAATTTTTTGGAAGGAATTTAAAAAATGCTTTTAGTTATTGTAACGGCCATCATCCTTAATTTCATCCCCAACAGTTTCCTCAGATTTCACATACATTGATTTTCACACTAGATTAAAAATCCATACTTTTTTAAATTACCATACAGTTTTTTTTCTCTTTTAAATAAAAAATTGAGGTAATTTCTTCAAAGTCATTTAAAAATTATTTGAGTTATTATAGCGGTCATAAACAACACTTAAGGGCATGCATTAGAAATTACATCGCCAACAGATTCCTCATGAGCCATACATTTTTTAATTTTTCCAATGATAAATAATATTTTTCTTTCAAACTCCACCCCACATATAGCAAGAAGAGTTATATTTTTTAATGCACTAAAATCTTAATTTAAAATTATGGATATGAGGATATAAAAATCATACAAATTAAGTGGATATCGTAAAAATAAACTTGCATTAGAGACGTGCCAGGTGAAGGTTTAACCGGATTTCGGGTGCTATGGCCTAACAGCCATTATATCTGATTTTTGGTTTGTAAAAAACACATGGTTCTAATGCATGACATTTTTGAGATTGCAGTTAATTTGTTTTTGATTTCTATCAAAATAAAAGTAAGGGCTAATTTTTTGGAAGGAATTTAAAAAATGCTTTTAGTTATTGTAACGGCCATCATCCTTAATTTCATCCCCAACAGTTTCCTCAGATTTCACATACATTGATTTTCACACTAGATTAAAAATCCATACTTTTTTGAATTACCATATAGTTTTTTTTCTCTTTTAAATAAAAAATTGAGGTAATTTCTTCAAAGTCATTTAAAAATTCTTTGAGTTATTATAGCGGTCATAAACAACACTTAAGGGCATGCATTAGAAATTACATCGCCAACAGATTCCTCATGAGCCATACATTTTTTAATTTTTCCAATGATAAATAATACTTTTCTTTCAAACTCCACCCCACATATAGCAAGAAAAGTTATATTTTTTAATGCACTAAAATCTTAATTTAAAATTATGGATATGAGGATATAAAAATCATACAAATTAAGTGGATATCGTAAAAATACACTTGCATTAGAGACGTGCCAGGTGAAGGTTTAACCGGATTTCGGGTGCTATGGCCTAACAGCCATTATATCTGATTTTTGGTTTGTAAAAAACACATGGTTCTAATGCATGACATTTTTGAGATTGCAGTTAATTTGTTTTTTATTTCTATCAAAATAAAAGTAAGGGCTAATTTTTTGGAAGGAATTTAAAAAATGCTTTTAGTTATTGTAACGGCCATCATCCTTAATTTCATCCCCAACAGTTTCCTCAGATTTCACATACATTGATTTTCACACTAGATTAAAAATCCATACTTTTTTGAATTACCATATAGTTTTTTTTCTCTTTTAAATAAAAAATTGAGGTAATTTCTTCAAAGTCATTTAAAAATTCTTTGAGTTATTATAGCGGTCATAAACAACACTTAAGGGCATGCATTAGAAATTACATCGCCAACAGATTCCTCATGAGCCATACATTTTTTAATTTTTCCAATGATAAATAATACTTTTCTTTCAAACTCCACCCCACATATAGCAAGAAAAGTTATATTTTTTAATGCACTAAAATCTTAATTTAAAATTATGGATATGAGGATATAAAAATCATACAAATTAAGTGGATATCGTAAAAATAAACTTGCATTAGAGACGTGCCAGGTGAAGGTTTAACCGGATTTCGGGTGCTATGGCCTAACAGCCATTATATCTAATTTTTGGTTTGTAAAAAACACATGGTTCTAATGCACGACATTTTTGAGATTGCAGTTAATTTGTTTTTGATTTCTATCAAAATAAAAGTAAGGGCTAATTTTTTGGAAGGAATTTAAAAAATAATTTTAGTTATTGTAACTGCCATCATCATTACTTAGGGGATAGAAAAGGGATTCATTATGCATTACATCCCCAACAGTTTCCTCAGATTTCACATACATTGTTTTTCACACTAGAATAAAAATCCATACTTTTTTGAATTACCATGTAGTTTGTTTTCTTTTTTTTTGAAATAAAAAATTGAGGTAATTTCTTCAAAGTAATTTAAAAATTCTTTAAGTTATTATAACGGTCATCAACAACACTTAAGGGCATGCATTAGAAATTACATCGCCAACAGATTCCTCATGAGCCATAAATTTTTTAATTTTTCCAATGATAAATAATACTTTTCTTTCAAACTCCACCCCACATATAGCAAGAAAAGTTATATTTTTTAATGCACTAAAATCTTAATTTAAAATTATGGATATGAGGATATAAAAATCATACAAATTAAGTGGATATCGTAAAAATAAACTTGCATTAGAGACGTGCCAGGTGAAGGTTTAACCGGATTTCGGGTGCTATGGCCTAACAGCCATTATATCTAATTTTTGGTTTGTAAAAAACACATGGTTCTAATGCACGACATTTTTGAGATTGCAGTTAATTTGTTTTTGATTTCTATCAAAATAAAAGTAAGGGCTAATTTTTTGGAAGGAATTTAAAAAATAATTTTAGTTATTGTAACTGCCATCATCATTACTTAGGGGATAGAAAAGGGATTCATTATGCAATACATCCCCAACAGTTTCCTCAGATTTCACATACATTGTTTTTCACACTAGAATAAAAATCCATACTTTTTTGAATTACCATGTAGTTTGTTTTCTTTTTTTTTGAAATAAAAAATTGAGGTAATTTCTTCAAAGTAATTTAAAAATTCTTTAAGTTATTATAACGGTCATCAACAACACTTAAGGGCATGCATTAGAAATTACATCGCCAACAGATTCCTCATGAGCCATAAATTTTTTAATTTTTCCAATGATAAATAATACTTTTCTTTCAAACTCCACCCCACATATAGCAAGAAAAGTTATATTTTTTAATGCACTAAAATCTTAATTTAAAATTATGGATATGAGGATATAAAAATCATACAAATTAAGTGGATATCGTAAAAATAAACTTGCATTAGAGACGTGCCAGGTGAAGGTTTAACCGGATTTCGGGTGCTATGGCCTAACAGCCATTATATCTGATTTTTGGTTTGTAAAAAACACATGGTTCTAATGCATGATATTTTTGAGATTGCAGTTAATTTGTTTTTGATTTCTATCAAAATAAAAGTAAGGGCTAATTTTTTGGAAGGAATTTAAAAAATAATTTTAGTTATTGTAACTGCCATCATCATTACTTAGGGGATAGAAAAGGGATTCATTATGCATTACATCCCCAACAGTTTCCTCAGATTTCACATACATTGTTTTTCACACTAGAATAAAAATCCATACTTTTTTGAATTACAATGTAGTTTGTTTTCTTTTTTTTTGAAATAAAAAATTGAGGTAATTTCTTCAAAGTAATTTAAAAATTCTTTAAGTTATTATAACGGTCATCAACAACACTTAAGGGCATGCATTAGAAATTACATCGCCAACAGATTCCTCATGAGCCATAAATTTTTTAATTTTTCCAATGATAAATAATACTTTTCTTTCAAACTCCACCCCACATATAGCAAGAAAAGTTATATTTTTTAATGCACTAAAATCTTAATTTAAAATTATGGATATGAGGATATAAAAATCATACAAATTAAGTGGATATCGTAAAAATAAACTTGCATTAGAGACGTGCCAGGTGAAGGTTTAACCGGATTTCGGGTGCTATGGCCTAACAGCCATTATATCTGATTTTTGGTTTGTAAAAAACACATGGTTCTAATGCATGACATTTTTGAGATTGCAGTTAATTTGTTTTTTATTTCTATCAAAATAAAAGTAAGGGCTAATTTTTTGGAAGGAATTTAAAAAATGCTTTTAGTTATTGTAACGGCCATCATCCTTAATTTCATCCCCAACAGTTTCCTCAGATTTCACATACATTGATTTTCACACTAGATTAAAAATCCATACTTTTTTGAATTACCATATAGCTTTTTTTCTCTTTTAAATAAAAAATTGAGGTAATTTCTTCAAAGTCATTTAAAAATTCTTTGAGTTATTATAGCGGTCATAAACAACACTTAAGGGCATGCATTAGAAATTACATCGCCAACAGATTCCTCATGAGCCATACATTTTTTAATTTTTCCAATGATAAATAATACTTTTCTTTCAAACTCCACCCCACATATAGCAAGAAAAGTTATATTTTTTAATGCACTAAAATCTTAACTTAAAATTATGGATATGAGGATATAAAAATCATACAAATTAAGTGGATATCGTAAAAATAAACTTGCATTAGAGACGTGCCAGGTGAAGGTTTAACCGGATTTCGGGTGCTATGGCCTAACAGCCATTATATCTGATTTTTGGTTTGTAAAAAACACATGGTTCTAATGCATGACATTTTTGAGATTGCAGTTAATTTGTTTTTTATTTCTATCAAAATAAAAGTAAGGGCTAATTTTTTGGAAGGAATTTAAAAAATGCTTTTAGTTATTGTAACGGCCATCATCCTTAATTTCATCCCCAACAGTTTCCTCAGATTTCACATACATTGATTTTCACACTAGATTAAAAATCCATACTTTTTTAAATTACCATACAGTTTTTTTTCTCTTTTAAATAAAAAATTGAGGTAATTTCTTCAAAGTCATTTAAAAATTATTTGAGTTATTATAGCGGTCATAAACAACACTTAAGGGCATGCATTAGAAATTACATCGCCAACAGATTCCTCATGAGCCATACATTTTTTAATTTTTCCAATGATAAATAATATTTTTCTTTCAAACTCCACCCCACATATAGCAAGAAGAGTTATATTTTTTAATGCACTAAAATCTTAATTTAAAATTATGGATATGAGGATATAAAAATCATACAAATTAAGTGGATATCGTAAAAATAAACTTGCATTAGAGACGTGCCAGGTGAAGGTTTAACCGGATTTCGGGTGCTATGGCCTAACAGCCATTATATCTGATTTTTGGTTTGTAAAAAACACATGGTTCTAATGCATGACATTTTTGAGATTGCAGTTAATTTGTTTTTGATTTCTATCAAAATAAAAGTAAGGGCTAATTTTTTGGAAGGAATTTAAAAAATGCTTTTAGTTATTGTAACGGCCATCATCCTTAATTTCATCCCCAACAGTTTCCTCAGATTTCACATACATTGATTTTCACACTAGATTAAAAATCCATACTTTTTTGAATTACCATATAGTTTTTTTTCTCTTTTAAATAAAAAATTGAGGTAATTTCTTCAAAGTCATTTAAAAATTCTTTGAGTTATTATAGCGGTCATAAACAACACTTAAGGGCATGCATTAGAAATTACATCGCCAACAGATTCCTCATGAGCCATACATTTTTTAATTTTTCCAATGATAAATAATACTTTTCTTTCAAACTCCACCCCACATATAGCAAGAAAAGTTATATTTTTTAATGCACTAAAATCTTAATTTAAAATTATGGATATGAGGATATAAAAATCATACAAATTAAGTGGATATCGTAAAAATACACTTGCATTAGAGACGTGCCAGGTGAAGGTTTAACCGGATTTCGGGTGCTATGGCCTAACAGCCATTATATCTGATTTTTGGTTTGTAAAAAACACATGGTTCTAATGCATGACATTTTTGAGATTGCAGTTAATTTGTTTTTTATTTCTATCAAAATAAAAGTAAGGGCTAATTTTTTGGAAGGAATTTAAAAAATGCTTTTAGTTATTGTAACGGCCATCATCCTTAATTTCATCCCCAACAGTTTCCTCAGATTTCACATACATTGATTTTCACACTAGATTAAAAATCCATACTTTTTTGAATTACCATATAGTTTTTTTTCTCTTTTAAATAAAAAATTGAGGTAATTTCTTCAAAGTCATTTAAAAATTCTTTGAGTTATTATAGCGGTCATAAACAACACTTAAGGGCATGCATTAGAAATTACATCGCCAACAGATTCCTCATGAGCCATACATTTTTTAATTTTTCCAATGATAAATAATACTTTTCTTTCAAACTCCACCCCACATATAGCAAGAAAAGTTATATTTTTTAATGCACTAAAATCTTAATTTAAAATTATGGATATGAGGATATAAAAATCATACAAATTAAGTGGATATCGTAAAAATAAACTTGCATTAGAGACGTGCCAGGTGAAGGTTTAACCGGATTTCGGGTGCTATGGCCTAACAGCCATTATATCTAATTTTTGGTTTGTAAAAAACACATGGTTCTAATGCACGACATTTTTGAGATTGCAGTTAATTTGTTTTTGATTTCTATCAAAATAAAAGTAAGGGCTAATTTTTTGGAAGGAATTTAAAAAATAATTTTAGTTATTGTAACTGCCATCATCATTACTTAGGGGATAGAAAAGGGATTCATTATGCATTACATCCCCAACAGTTTCCTCAGATTTCACATACATTGTTTTTCACACTAGAATAAAAATCCATACTTTTTTGAATTACCATGTAGTTTGTTTTCTTTTTTTTTGAAATAAAAAATTGAGGTAATTTCTTCAAAGTAATTTAAAAATTCTTTAAGTTATTATAACGGTCATCAACAACACTTAAGGGCATGCATTAGAAATTACATCGCCAACAGATTCCTCATGAGCCATAAATTTTTTAATTTTTCCAATGATAAATAATACTTTTCTTTCAAACTCCACCCCACATATAGCAAGAAAAGTTATATTTTTTAATGCACTAAAATCTTAATTTAAAATTATGGATATGAGGATATAAAAATCATACAAATTAAGTGGATATCGTAAAAATAAACTTGCATTAGAGACGTGCCAGGTGAAGGTTTAACCGGATTTCGGGTGCTATGGCCTAACAGCCATTATATCTAATTTTTGGTTTGTAAAAAACACATGGTTCTAATGCACGACATTTTTGAGATTGCAGTTAATTTGTTTTTGATTTCTATCAAAATAAAAGTAAGGGCTAATTTTTTGGAAGGAATTTAAAAAATAATTTTAGTTATTGTAACTGCCATCATCATTACTTAGGGGATAGAAAAGGGATTCATTATGCAATACATCCCCAACAGTTTCCTCAGATTTCACATACATTGTTTTTCACACTAGAATAAAAATCCATACTTTTTTGAATTACCATGTAGTTTGTTTTCTTTTTTTTTGAAATAAAAAATTGAGGTAATTTCTTCAAAGTAATTTAAAAATTCTTTAAGTTATTATAACGGTCATCAACAACACTTAAGGGCATGCATTAGAAATTACATCGCCAACAGATTCCTCATGAGCCATAAATTTTTTAATTTTTCCAATGATAAATAATACTTTTCTTTCAAACTCCACCCCACATATAGCAAGAAAAGTTATATTTTTTAATGCACTAAAATCTTAATTTAAAATTATGGATATGAGGATATAAAAATCATACAAATTAAGTGGATATCGTAAAAATAAACTTGCATTAGAGACGTGCCAGGTGAAGGTTTAACCGGATTTCGGGTGCTATGGCCTAACAGCCATTATATCTGATTTTTGGTTTGTAAAAAACACATGGTTCTAATGCATGATATTTTTGAGATTGCAGTTAATTTGTTTTTGATTTCTATCAAAATAAAAGTAAGGGCTAATTTTTTGGAAGGAATTTAAAAAATAATTTTAGTTATTGTAACTGCCATCATCATTACTTAGGGGATAGAAAAGGGATTCATTATGCATTACATCCCCAACAGTTTCCTCAGATTTCACATACATTGTTTTTCACACTAGAATAAAAATCCATACTTTTTTGAATTACAATGTAGTTTGTTTTCTTTTTTTTTGAAATAAAAAATTGAGGTAATTTCTTCAAAGTAATTTAAAAATTCTTTAAGTTATTATAACGGTCATCAACAACACTTAAGGGCATGCATTAGAAATTACATCGCCAACAGATTCCTCATGAGCCATAAATTTTTTAATTTTTCCAATGATAAATAATACTTTTCTTTCAAACTCCACCCCACATATAGCAAGAAAAGTTATATTTTTTAATGCACTAAAATCTTAATTTAAAATTATGGATATGAGGATATAAAAATCATACAAATTAAGTGGATATCGTAAAAATAAACTTGCATTAGAGACGTGCCAGGTGAAGGTTTAACCGGATTTCGGGTGCTATGGCCTAACAGCCATTATATCTGATTTTTGGTTTGTAAAAAACACATGGTTCTAATGCATGATATTTTTGAGATTGCAGTTAATTTGTTTTTGATTTCTATCAAAATAAAAGTAAGGGCTAATTTTTTGGAAGGAATGTAAAAAATAATTTTAGTTACTGTAACGGCCATCATCATTACTTAGGGGATAGAAAAGGGATTCATTATGTATTACATCCCCAACAGTTTCCTCAGATTTCACATACATTGATTTTAACACTAGATTAAAAATCCATACTTTTTTGAATTACCATATAGTTTGTTTTCTCTTTTAAATAAAAAATTGAGGTAATTTCTTCAAAGTCATTTAAAAATTCTTTGAGTTATTATAGCGGTCATCAACAACATTTAAGGGCATGCATTAGAAATTACATCGCCAACCGATTCCTCATGAGCCATACATTTTTTAATTTTTCCAATGATAAATAATAATTTTCTTTCAAACTCCACCCCAAATATAGCAATAAAAGTTATATTTTTTAATGCACTAAAATCTTAATTTAAAATTATGGATATGAGGATATAAAAATCATACAAATTAAGTGGATATCGTAAAAATAAACTTGCATTAGAGACGTGCCAGGTGAAGGTTTAACCGGATTTCGGGTGCTATGGCCTAACAGCCATTATATCTGATTTTTGGTTTGTAAAAAACACATGGTTCTAATGCATGATATTTTTGAGATTGCAGTTAATTTGTTTTTGATTTCTATCAAAATAAAAGTAAGGGCTAATTTTTTGGAAGGAATTTAAAAAATAATTTTAGTTACTGTAACTGCCATCATCATTACTTAGGGGATAGAAAAGGGATTCATTATGCATTACATCCCCAACAGTTTCCTCAGATTTCACATACATTGATTTTCACACTAGAATAAAAATCCATACTTTTTTGAATTACCATGTAGTTTGTTTTCTTTTTTTTTGAAATAAAAAATTGAGGTAATTTCTTCAAAGTAATTTAAAAATTCTTTAAGTTATTATAGCGGTCATCAACAACACTTAAGGGCATGCATTAGAAATTACATCGCCAACAGATTCCTCATGACCCATACATTTTTTAATTTTTCCAATGATAAATAATAATTTTCTTTCAATCTCTACCCCACATACAGCAATAAAAGTTATATTTTTTAATGCACTAAAATCTTAATTTAAAATTATGGATATGAGGATATAAAAATCATACAAATTAAGTGGATATCGTAAAAATAAACTTGCATTAGAGACGTGCCAGGTGAAGGTTTAACCGGATTTCGGGTGCTATGGCCTAACAGCCATTATATCTAATTTTTGGTTTGTAAAAAACACATGGTTCTAATGCACGACATTTTTGAGATTGCAGTTAATTTGTTTTTGATTTCTATCAAAATAAAAGTAAGGGCTAATTTTTTGGAAGGAATTTAAAAAATAATTTTAGTTATTGTAACTGCCATCATCATTACTTAGGGAATAGAAAAGGGATTCATTATGCATTACATCCCCAACAGTTTCCTCAGATTTCACATACATTGTTTTTCACACTAGAATAAAAATCCATACTTTTTTGAATTACCATGTAGTTTGTTTTCTTTTTTTTTTGAAATAAAAAATTGAGGTAATTTCTTCAAAGTAATTTAAAAATTCTTTAAGTTATTATAACGGTCATCAACAACACTTAAGGGCATGCATTAGAAATTACATCGCCAACAGATTCCTCACGAGCCATACATTTTTTAATTTTTCCAATGATAAATAATACTTTTCTTTCAAACTCCACCCCACATATAGCAAGAAAAGTTATATTTTTTAATGCACTAAAATCTTAATTTAAAATTATGGATATGAGGATATAAAAATCATACAAATTAAGTGGATATCGTAAAAATAAACTTGCATTAGAGACGTGCCAGGTGAAGGTTTAACCGGATTTCGGGTGCTATGGCCTAACAGCCATTATATCTGATTTTTGGTTTGTAAAAAACACATGGTTCTAATGCACGACATTTTTGAGATTGCAGTTAATTTGTTTTTGATTTCTATCAAAATAAAAGTAAGGGCTAATTTTTTGGAAGGAATTTAAAAAATAATTTTAGTTATTGTAACTGCCATCATCATTACTTAGGGGATAGAAAAGGGATTCATTATGCATTACATCCCCAACAGTTTCCTCAGATTTCACATACATTGTTTTTCACACTAGAATAAAAATCCATACTTTTTTGAATTACCATGTAGTTTGTTTTCTTTTTTTTTGAAATAAAAAATTGAGGTAATTTCTTCAAAGTAATTTAAAAATTCTTTAAGTTATTATAACGGTCATCAACAACACTTAAGGGCATGCATTAGAAATTACATCGCCAACAGATTCCTCATGAGCCATACATTTTTTAATTTTTCCAATGATAAATAATAATTTTCTTTCAAACTCCACCCCACATATAGCAAGAAAAGTTATATTTTTTAATGCACTAAAATCTTAATTTAAAATTATGGATATGAGGATATAAAAATCATACAAATTAAGTGGATATCGTAAAAATAAACTTGCATTAGAGACGTGCCAGGTGAAGGTTTAACCGGATTTCGGGTGCTATGGCCTAACAGCCATTATATCTGATTTTTGGTTTGTAAAAAACACATGGTTCTAATGCATGACATTTTTGAGATTGCAGTTAATTTGTTTTTGATTTCTATCAAAATAAAAGTAAGGGCTAATTTTTTGGAAGGAATTTAAAAAATGCTTTTAGTTATTGTAACGGCCATCATCCTTAATTTCATCCCCAACAGTTTCCTCAGATTTCACATACATTGATTTTCACACTAGATTAAAAATCCATACTTTTTTGAATTACCATATAGCTTTTTTTCTCTTTTAAATAAAAAATTGAGGTAATTTCTTCAAAGTCATTTAAAAATTCTTTGAGTTATTATAGCGGTCATAAACAACACTTAAGGGCATGCATTAGAAATTACATCGCCAACAGATTCCTCATGAGCCATACATTTTTTAATTTTTCCAATGATAAATAATACTTTTCTTTCAAACTCCACCCCACATATAGCAAGAAAAGTTATATTTTTTAATGCACTAAAATCTTAACTTAAAATTATGGATATGAGGATATAAAAATCATACAAATTAAGTGGATATCGTAAAAATAAACTTGCATTAGAGACGTGCCAGGTGAAGGTTTAACCGGATTTCGGGTGCTATGGCCTAACAGCCATTATATCTGATTTTTGGTTTGTAAAAAACACATGGTTCTAATGCATGACATTTTTGAGATTGCAGTTAATTTGTTTTTTATTTCTATCAAAATAAAAGTAAGGGCTAATTTTTTGGAAGGAATTTAAAAAATGCTTTTAGTTATTGTAACGGCCATCATCCTTAATTTCATCCCCAACAGTTTCCTCAGATTTCACATACATTGATTTTCACACTAGATTAAACATCCATACTTTTTTAAATTACCATACAGTTTTTTTTCTCTTTTAAATAAAAAATTGAGGTAATTTCTTCAAAGTCATTTAAAAATTATTTGAGTTATTATAGCGGTCATAAACAACACTTAAGGGCATGCATTAGAAATTACATCGCCAACAGATTCCTCATGAGCCATACATTTTTTAATTTTTCCAATGATAAATAATATTTTTCTTTCAAACTCCACCCCACATATAGCAAGAAAAGTTATATTTTTTAATGCACTAAAATCTTAATTTAAAATTATGGATATGAGGATATAAAAATCATACAAATTAAGTGGATATCGTAAAAATAAACTTGCATTAGAGACGTGCCAGGTGAAGGTTTAACCGGATTTCGGGTGCTATGGCCTAACAGCCATTATATCTGATTTTTGGTTTGTAAAAAACACATGGTTCTAATGCATGACATTTTTGAGATTGCAGTTAATTTGTTTTTTATTTCTATCAAAATAAAAGTAAGGGCTAATTTTTTGGAAGGAATTTAAAAAATGCTTTTAGTTATTGTAACGGCCATCATCCTTAATTTCATCCCCAACAGTTTCCTCAGATTTCACATACATTGATTTTCACACTAGATTAAAAATCCATACTTTTTTGAATTACCATATAGTTTTTTTTCTCTTTTAAATAAAAAATTGAGGTAATTTCTTCAAAGTCATTTAAAAATTCTTTGAGTTATTATAGCGGTCATAAACAACACTTAAGGGCATGCATTAGAAATTACATCGCCAACAGATTCCTCATGAGCCATACATTTTTTAATTTTTCCAATGATAAATAATACTTTTCTTTCAAACTCCACCCCACATATAGCAAGAAAAGTTATATTTTTTAATGCACTAAAATCTTAATTTAAAATTATGGATATGAGGATATAAAAATCATACAAATTAAGTGGGTATCGTAAAAATAAACTTGCATTAGAGACGTGGCAGGTGAAGGTTTAACCGGATTTCGGGTGCTATGGCCTAACAGCCATTATATCTGATTTTTGGTTTGTAAAAAACACATGGTTCTAATGCATGATATTTTTGAGATTGCAGTTAATTTGTTTTTGATTTCTATCAAAATAAAAGTAAGGGCTAATTTTTTGGAAGGAATTTAAAAAATAATTTTAGTTACTGTAACAGCCATCATCATTACTTAGGGGATAGAAAAGGGATTCATTATGCATTACATCCCCAACAGTTTCCTCAGATTTCACATACATTGATTTTCACACTAGATTAAAAATCCATACTTTTTTGAATTACCATATAGTTTGTTTTCTCTTTTAAATAAAAAATTGAGGTAATTTCTTCAAAGTCATTTAAAAATTCTTTGAGTTATTATAGCGGTCATCAACAACACTTAAGGGCATGCATTAGAAATAACATCGCCAACAGATTCCTCATGAGCCATACATTTTTTAAATTTTCCAATGATAAATAATAATTTTCTTTCAAACTCCACCCCACATATAGCAATAAAAGTTTTTTTTTTTAATGCACTAAAATCTTAATTTAAAATTATGGATATGAGGGTATAAAAATCATACAAATTAAGTGGATATCGTAAAAATAAACTTGCATTAGAGACGTGCCAGGTGAAGGTTTAACCGGATTTCGGGTGCTATGGCCTAACAGCCATTATATCTGATTTTTGGTTTGTAAAAAACACATGGTTCTAATGCATGATATTTTTGAGATTGCAGTTAATTTGTTTTTGATTTCTATCAAAATAAAAGTAAGGGCTAATTTTTTGGAAGGAATTTAAAAAATGCTTTTAGTTATTGTAACGGCCATCATCCTTAATTTCATCCCCAACAGTTTCCTCAGATTTCACATACATTGATTTTCACACTAGATTAAAAATCCATACTTTTTTGAATTACCATATAGTTTTTTTTCTCTTTTAAATAAAAAATTGAGGTAATTTCTTCAAAGTCATTTAAAAATTCTTTGAGTTATTATAGCGGTCATAAACAACACTTAAGGGCATGCATTAGAAATTACATCGCCAACAGATTCCTCATGAGCCATACATTTTTTAATTTTTCCAATGATAAATAATACTTTTCTTTCAAACTCCACCCCACATATAGCAAGAAAAGTTATATTTTTTAATGCACTAAAATCTTAATTTAAAATTATGGATATGAGGATATAAAAATCATACAAATTAAGTGGGTATCGTAAAAATAAACTTGCATTAGAGACGTGCCAGGTGAAGGTTTAACCGGATTTCGGGTGCTATGGCCTAACAGCCATTATATCTGATTTTTGGTTTGTAAAAAACACATGGTTCTAATGCATGACATTTTTGAGATTGCAGTTAATTTCTTTTTGATTTCTATCAAAATAAAAGTAAGGGCTAATTTTTTGGAAGGAATTTAAAAAATGCTTTTAGTTATTGTAACGGCCATCATCCTTAATTTCATCCCCAACAGTTTCCTCAGATTTCACATACATTGATTTTCACACTAGATTAAAAATCCATACTTTTTTGAATTACCATATAGTTTGTTTTCTCTTTTAAATAAAAAATTGAGGTAATTTCTTCAAAGTCATTTAAAAATTCTTTGAGTTATTATAGCGGTCATCAACAACACTTAAGGGCATGCATTAGAAATTACATCGCCAACAGATTCCTCATGAGCCATACATTTTTTAATTTTTCCAATGATAAATAATACTTTTCTTTCAAACTCCACCCCACATATAGCAAGAAAAGTTATATTTTTTAATGCACTAAAATCTTAATTTAAAATTATGGATATGAGGATATAAAAATCATACAAATTAAGTGGATATCGTAAAAATAAACTTGCATTAGAGACGTGCCAGGTGAAGGTTTAACCGGATTTCGGGTGCTATGGCCTAACAGCCATTATATCTGATTTTTGGTTTGTAAAAAACACATGATTCTAATGCATGACATTTTTGAGATTGCAGTTAATTTGTTTTTGATTTCTATCAAAATAAAAGTAAGGGCTAATTTTTTGGAAGGAATTTAAAAAATGCTTTTAGTTATTGTAACGGCCATCATCCTTAATTTCATCCCCAACAGTTTCCTCAGATTTCACATACATTGACTTTCACACTAGATTAAAAATCCATACTTTTTTGAATTACCATATAGTTTTTTTTCTCTTTTAAATAAAAAATTGAGGTAATTTCTTCAAAGTCATTTAAAAATTCTTTGAGTTATTATAGCGGTCATCAACAACACTTAAGGGCATGCATTAGAAATAACATCGCCAACAGATTCCTCATGAGCCATACATTTTTTAATTTTTACAATGATAAATAATAATTTTCTTTCAAACTCCACCCCACATATAGCAATAAAAGTTATATTTTTTAATGCACTAAAATCTTAATTTAAAATTATGGATATGAGGGTATAAAAATCATACAAATTAAGTGGATATCGTAAAAATAAACTTGCATTAGAGACGTGCCAGGTGAAGGTTTAACCGGATTTCGGGTGCTATGGCCTAACAGCCATTATATCTGATTTTTGGTTTGTAAAAAACACATGGTTCTAATGCATGATATTTTTGAGATTGCAGTTAATTTGTTTTTGATTTCTATCAAAATAAAAGTAAGGGCTAATTTTTTGGAAGGAATTTAAAAAATAATTTTAGTTACTGTAACGGCCATCATCATTACTTAGGGGATAGAAAAGGGATTCATTATGCATTACATCCCCAACAGTTTCCTCAGATTTCACATACATTGATTTTCACACTAGATTAAAAATCCATACTTTTTTGAATTACCATATAGTTTGTTTTCTCTTTTAAATAAAAAATTGAGGTAATTTCTTCAAAGTCATTTAAAAATTCTTTGAGTTATTATAACGGTCATCAACAACACTTAAGGGCATGCATTAGAAATTACATCGCCAACAGATTCCTCATGAGCCATACATTTTTTAATTTTTCCAATGATAAATAATACTTTTCTTTCAAACTCCACCCCACATATAGCAAGAAAAGTTATATTTTTTAATGCACTAAAATCTTAATTTAAAATTATGGATATGAGGATATAAAAATCATACAAATTAAGTGGATATCGTAAAAATAAACTTGCATTAGAGACGTGCCAGGTGAAGGTTTAACCGGATTTCGGGTGCTATGGCCTAACAGCCATTATATCTGATTTTTGGTTTGTAAAAAACACATGATTCTAATGCATGACATTTTTGAGATTGCACTTAATTTGTTTTTGATTTCTATCAAAATAAAAGTAAGGGCTAATTTTTTGGAAGGAATTTAAAAAATGCTTTTAGTTATTGTAACGGCCATCATCCTTAATTTCATCCCCAACAGTTTCCTCAGATTTCACATACATTGATTTTCACACTAGATTAAAAATCCATACTTTTTTGAATTACCATATAGTTTTTTTTCTCTTTTAAATAAAAAATTGAGGTAATTTCTTCAAAGTCATTTAAAAATTCTTTGAGTTATTATAGCGGTCATCAACAACACTTAAGGGCATGCATTAGAAATAACATCGCCAACAGATTCCTCATGAGCCATACATTTTTTAATTTTTCCAATGATAAATAATAATTTTGTTTCAAACTCCACCCCACATATAGCAATAAAAGTTATATTTTTTAATGCACTAAAATCTTAATTTAAAATTATGGATATGAGGGTATAAAAATCATACAAATTAAGTGGATATCGTAAAAATAAACTTGCATTAGAGACGTGCCAGGTAAAGGTTTAACCGGATTTCGGGTGCTATGGCCTAACAGCCATTATATCTGATTTTTGGTTTGTAAAAAACACATGGTTCTAATGCATGATATTTTTGAGATTGCAGTTAATTTGTTTTTGATTTCTATCAAAATAAAAGTAAGGGCTAATTTTTTGGAAGGAATTTAAAAAATGCTTTTAGTTATTGTAACGGCCATCATCCTTAATTTCATCCCCAACAGTTTCCTCAGATTTCACATACATTGATTTTCACACTAGATTAAAAATCCATACTTTTTTGAATTACCATATAGTTTTTTATCTCTTTTAAATAAAAAATTCAGGTAATTTCTTCAAAGTCATTTAAAAATTCTTTGAGTTATTATAGGGGTCATAAACAACACTTAAGGGCATGCATTAGAAATTACATCGCCAACAGATTCCTCATGAGCCATACATTTTTTAATTTTTCCAATGATAAATAATAATTTTCTTTCAAACTCCACCCCACATATAGCAATAAAAGTTATATTTTTTAATGCACTAAAATCTTAATTTAAAATTATGGATATGAGGATATAAAAATCATACAAATTAAGTGGATATCGTAAAAATAAACTTGCATTAGAGACGTGCCAGGTGAAGGTTTAACCGGATTTCGGGTGCTATGGCCTAACAGCCATTATATCTGATTTTTGGTTTGTAAAAAACACATGGTTCTAATGCATGATATTTTTGAGATTGCAGTTAATTTGTTTTTGATTTCTATCAAAATAAAAGTAAGGGCTAATTTTTTGGAAGGAATTTAAAAAATAATTTTAGTTATTGTAACTGCCATCATCATTACTTAGGGGATAGAAAAGGGATTCATTATGCATTACTTCCCCAACAGTTTCCTCAGATTTCACATACATTGATTTTCACACTAGAATAAAAATCCATACTTTTTTGAATTACCATATAGTTTTTTTTCTCTTTTAAATAAAAAATTGTGGTAATTTCTTCAAAGTCATTTAAAAATTCTTTGAGTTATTATAGCGGTCATAAACAACACTTAAGGGCATGCATTAGAAATTACATCGCCAACAGATTCCTCATGAGCCATACATTTTTTAATTTTTCCAATGATAAATAATACTTTTCTTTCAAACTCCACCCCACATATAGCAAGAAAAGTTATATTTTTTAATGCACTAAAATCTTAATTTAAAATTATGGATATGAGGATATAAAAATCATACAAATTAAGTGGATATCGTAAAAATAAACTTGCATTAGAGACGTGCCAGGTGAAGGTTTAACCGGATTTCGGGTGCTATGGCCTAACAGCCATTATATCTGATTTTTGGTTTGTAAAAAACACATGGTTCTAATGCATGACATTTTTGAGATTGCAGTTAATTTGTTTTTGATTTTATCAAAAAATAAGTAAGGGCTAATTTTTTGGAAGGAATTTAAAAAATGCTTTTAGTTATTGTAACGGCCATCATCCTTAATTTCATCCCCAACAGTTTCCTCAGATTTCACATACATTGATTTTCCCACTAGATTAAAAATCCATACTTTTTTGAATTACCATATAGTTTTTTTTCTCTTTTAAATAAAAAATTGAGGTAATTTCTTCAAAGTCATTTAAAAATTCTTTGAGTTATTATAGCGGTCAAAAACAACACTTAAGGGCATGCATTAGAAATTACATCGCCAACAGATTCCTCATGAGCCATACATTTTTTAATTTTTCCAATGATAAATAATACTTTTCTTTCAAACTCCACCCCACATATAGCAATAAAAGTTATATTTTTTAATGCACTAAAATCTTAATTTAAAATTATGGATATGAGGATATAAAAATCATACAAATTAAGTGGATATCGTAAAAATAAACTTGCATTAGAGACGTGCCAGGTGAAGGTTTAACCGGATTTCGGGTGCTATGGCCTAACAGCCATTATATCTGATTTTTGGTTTGTAAAAAACACATGGTTCTAATGCATGATATTTTTGAGATTGCAGTTAATTTGTTTTTGATTTCTATCAAAATAAAAGTAAGGGCTAATTTTTTGGAAGGAATTTAAAAAATAATTTTAGTTATTGTAACTGCCATCATCATTACTTAGGGGATAGAAAAGGGATTCATTATGCATTACTTCCCCAACAGTTTCCTCAGATTTCACATACATTGATTTTCACACTAGAATAAAAATCCATACTTTTTTGAATTACCATGTAGTTTGTTTTCTTTTTTTTGAAATAAAAAATTGAGGTAATTTCTTCAAAGTAATTTAAAAATTCTTTAAGTTATTATAGCGGTCATCAGCAACACTTAAGGGCATGCATTAGAAATTACATCGCCAACAGATTCCTCATGAGCCATACATTTTTTAATTTTTCCAATGATAAATAATACTTTTCTTTCAAACTCCACCCCACATATAGCAAGAAAAGTTATATTTTTTAATGCACTAAAATCTTAATTTAAAATTATGGATATGAGGATATAAAAATCATACAAATTAAGTGGATATCGTAAAAATAAACTTGCATTAGAGACGTGCCAGGTGAAGGTTTAACCGGATTTCGGGTGCTATGGCCTAACAGCCATTATATCTGATTTTTGGTTTGTAAAAAACACATGGTTCTAATGCATGACATTTTTGAGATTGCAGTTAATTTGTTTTTGATTTTATCAAAAAATAAGTAAGGGCTAATTTTTTGGAAGGAATTTAAAAAATGCTTTTAGTTATTGTAACGGCCATCATCCTTAATTTCATATCCAACAGTTTCCTCAGATTTCACATACATTGATTTTCCCACTAGATTAAAAATCCATACTTTTTTGAATTACCATATAGTTTTTTTTCTCTTTTAAATAAAAAATTGAGGTAATTTCTTCAAAGTCATTTAAAAATTCTTTGAGTTGTTATAGCGGTCAAAAACAACACTTAAGGGCATGCATTAGAAATTACATCGCCAACAGATTCCTCATGAGCCATACATTTTTTAATTTTTCCAATGATAAATAATACTTTTCTTTCAAACTCCACCCCACATATAGCAAGAAAAGTTATATTTTTTAATGCACTAAAATCTTAATTTAAAATTATGGATATGAGGATATAAAAATCATACAAATTAAGTGGATATCGTAAAAATAAACTTGCATTAGAGACGTGCCAGGTGAAGGTTTAACCGGATTTCGGGTGCTATGGCCTAACAGCCATTATATCTGATTTTTGGTTTGTAAAAAACACATGGTTCTAATGCATGACATTTTTGAGATTGCAGTTAATTTCTTTTTGATTTCTATCAAAATAAAAGTAAGGGCTAATTTTTTGGAAGGAATTTAAAAAATGCTTTTAGTTATTGTAACGGCCATCATCCTTAATTTCATCCCCAACAGTTTCCTCAGATTTCACATACATTGATTTTCACACTAGATTAAAAATCCATACTTTTTTGAATTACCATATAGTTTGTTTTCTCTTTTAAATAAAAAATTGAGGTAATTTCTTCAAAGTCATTTAAAAATTCTTTGAGTTATTATAGCGGTCATCAACAGCACTTAAGGGCATGCATTAGAAATTACATCGCCAACCGATTCCTCATGAGCCATACATTTTTTAATTTTTCCAATGATAAATAATAATTTTCTTTCAAACTCCACCCCACATATAGCAATAAAAGTTATATTTTTTAATGCACTAAAATCTTAATTTAAAATTATGGATATTAGGATATAAAAATCATACAAATTAAGTGGATATCGTAAAAATAAACTTGCATTAGAGACGTGCCAGGTGAAGGTTTAACCGGATTTCGGGTGCTACGGCCTAACAGCCATTATATCTGATTTTTGGTTTGTAAAAAACACATGGTTCTAATGCATGATATTTTTGAGATTGCAGTTAATTTGTTTTTGATTTCTATCAAAATAAAAGTAAGGGCTAATTTTTTGGAAGGAATTTAAAAAATAATTTTAGTTATTGTAACTGCCATCATCATTACTTAGGGGATAGAAAAGGGATTCATTATGCATTACTTCCCCAACAGTTTCCTCAGATTTCACATACATTGATTTTCACACTAGAATAAAAATCCATACTTTTTTGAATTACCATGTAGTTTGTTTTCTTTTTTTTGAAATAAAAAATTGAGGTAATTTCTTCAAAGTAATTTAAAAATTCTTTAAGTTATTATAGCGGTCATCAGCAACACTTAAGGGCATGCATTAGAAATTACATCGCCAACAGATTCCTCATGAGCCATACATTTTTTAATTTTTCCAATGATAAATAATAATTTTCTTTCAAACTCCTCCCCACATATAGCAATAAAAGTTATATTTTTTAATGCACTAAAATCTTAATTTAAAATTATGGATATGAGGATATAAAAATCACACAAATTAAGTGGATATCGTAAAAATAAACTTGCATTAGAGACGTGCCAGGTGAAGGTTTAACCGGATTTCGGGTGCTATGGCCTAACAGCCATTATATCTGATTTTTGGTTTGTAAAAAACACATGGTTCTAATGCATGATATTTTTGAGATTGCAGTTAATTTGTTTTTGATTTCTATCAAAATAAAAGTAAGGGCTAATTTTTTGGAAGGAATTTAAAAAATGCTTTTAGTTATTGTAACGGCCATCATCCTTAATTTCATCCCCAACAGTTTCCTCAGATTTCACATACATTGATTTTCACACTAGATTAAAAATCCATACTTTTTTGAATTACCATATAGTTTTTTTCTCTTTTAAATAAAAAATTGTGGTAATTTCTTCAAAGTCATTTAAAAATTCTTTGAGTTATTATAGTGGTCATAAACAACACTTAAGGGCATGCATTAGAAATTACATCGCCAACCGATTCCTCATGAGCCATACATTTTTTAATTTTTCCAATGATAAATAATAATTTTCTTTCAAACTCCACCCCACATATAGCAATAAAAGTTATATTTTTTAATGCACTAAAATCTTAATTTAAAATTATGGATATGAGGATATAAAAATCATACAAATTAAGTGGATATCGTAAAAATAAACTTGCATTAGAGACGTGCCAGGTGAAGGTTTAACCGGATTTCGGGTGCTATGCCCTAACAGCCATTATATCTGATTTTTGGTTTGTAAAAAACACATGGTTCTAATGCATGATATTTTTGAGATTGCAGTTAATTTGTTTTTGATTTCTATCAAAATAAAAGTAAGGGCTAATTTTTTGGAAGGAATTTAAAAAATAATTTTAGTTACTGTAACGGCCATCATCATTACTTAAGGGATTGAAAAGGGATTCATTATGCATTACATCCCCAACAGTTTCTTCAGATTTCACATACATTGATTTTCATACTAGATTAAAAATCCATACTTTTTTGAATTACCATATAGTTTGTTTTCTCTTTTAAATAAAAAATTGAGGTAATTTCTTCAAAGTCATTTAAAAATTCTTTGAGTTATTATAGCGGTCATAAACAACACTTAAGGGCATGCATTAGAAATTACATCGCCAACAGATTCCTCATGAGCCATACATTTTTTAATTTTTCCAATGATAAATAATAATTTTCTTTCAAACTCCACCCCACATATAGCAATAAAAGTTATATTTTTTAATGCACTAAAATCTTAATTTAAAATTATGGATATGAGGATATAAAAATCATACAAATTAAGTGGATATCGTAAAAATAAACTTGCATTAGAGACGTGCCAGGTGAAGGTTTAACCGGATTTCGGGTGCTATGGCCTAACAGCCATTATATCTGATTTTTGGTTTGTAAAAAACACATGGTTCTAATGCATGATATTTTTGAGATTGCAGTTAATTTGTTTTTGATTTCTATCAAAATAAAAGTAAGGGCTAATTTTTTGGAAGGAATTTAAAAAATAATTTTAGTTATTGTAACTGCCATCATCATTACTTAGGGGATAGAAAAGGGATTCATTATGCATTACTTCCCCAACAGTTTCCTCAGATTTCACATACATTGATTTTCACACTAGAATAAAAATCCATACTTTTTTGAATTACCATGTAGTTTGTTTTCTTTTTTTTGAAATAAAAAATTGAGGTAATTTCTTCAAAGTAATTTAAAAATTCTTTAAGTTATTATAGCGGTCATCAGCAACACTTAAGGGCATGCATTAGAAATTACATCGCCAACAGATTCCTCATGAGCCATACATTTTTTAATTTTTCCAATGATAAATAATACTTTTCTTTCAAACTCCACCCCACATATAGCAAGAAAAGTTATATTTTTTAATGCACTAAAATCTTAATTTAAAATTATGGATATGAGGATATAAAAATCATACAAATTAAGTGGATATCGTAAAAATAAACTTGCATTAGAGACGTGCCAGGTGAAGGTTTAACCGGATTTCGGGTGCTATGGCCTAACAGCCATTATATCTGATTTTTGGTTTGTAAAAAACACATGGTTCTAATGCATGACATTTTTGAGATTGCAGTTAATTTGTTTTTGATTTCTATCAAAATAAAAGTAAGGGCTAATTTTTTGGAAGGAATTTAAAAAATGCTTTTAGTTATTGTAACGGCCATCATCCTTAATTTCATCCCCAACAGTTTCCTCAGATTTCACATACATTGATTTTCACACTAGATTAAAAATCCATACTTTTTTGAATTACCATATAGTTTGTTTTCTCTTTTAAATAAAAAATTGAGGTAATTTCTTCAAAGTCATTTAAAAATTCTTTGAGTTATTATAGCGGTCATCAACAGCACTTAAGGGCATGCATTAGAAATTACATCGCCAACCGATTCCTCATGAGCCATACATTTTTTAATTTTTCCAATGATAAATAATAATTTTCTTTCAAACTCCACCCCACATATAGCAATAAAAGTTATATTTTTTAATGCACTAAAATCTTAATTTAAAATTATGGATATTAGGATATAAAAATCATACAAATTAAGTGGATATCGTAAAAATAAACTTGCATTAGAGACGTGCCAGGTGAAGGTTTAACCGGATTTCGGGTGCTATGGCCTAACAGCCATTATATCTGATTTTTGGTTTGTAAAAAACACATGGTTCTAATGCATGATATTTTTGAGATTGCAGTTAATTTGTTTTTGATTTCTATCAAAATAAAAGTAAGGGCTAATTTTTTGGAAGGAATTTAAAAAATAATTTTAGTTACTGTAACGGCCATCATCATTACTTAAGGGATTGAAAAGGGATTCATTATGCATTACATCCCCAACAGTTTCTTCAGATTTCACATACATTGATTTTCACACTAGATTAAAAATCCATACTTTTTTGAATTACCATATAGTTTTTTTCTCTTTTAAATAAAAAATTGTGGTAATTTCTTCAAAGTCATTTAAAAATTCTTTGAGTTATTATAGTGGTCATAAACAACACTTAAGGGCATGCATTAGAAATTACATCGCCAACCGATTCCTCATGAGCCATACATTTTTTAATTTTTCCAATGATAAATAATAATTTTCTTTCAAACTCCACCCCACATATAGCAATAAAAGTTATATTTTTTAATGCACTAAAATCTTAATTTAAAATTATGGATATGAGGATATAAAAATCATACAAATTAAGTGGATATCGTAAAAATAAACTTGCATTAGAGACGTGCCAGGTGAAGGTTTAACCGGATTTCGGGTGCTATGGCCTAACAGCCATTATATCTGATTTTTGGTTTGTAAAAAACACATGGTTCTAATGCATGATATTTTTGAGATTGCAGTTAATTTGTTTTTGATTTCTATCAAAATAAAAGTAAGGGCTAATTTTTTGGAAGGAATTTAAAAAATAATTTTAGTTACTGTAACGGCCATCATCATTACTTAAGGGATTGAAAAGGGATTCATTATGCATTACATCCCCAACAGTTTCTTCAGATTTCACATACATTGATTTTCATACTAGATTAAAAATCCATACTTTTTTGAATTACCATATAGTTTGTTTTCTCTTTTAAATAAAAAATTGAGGTAATTTCTTCAAAGTCATTTAAAAATTCTTTGAGTTATTATAGCGGTCATAAACAACACTTAAGGGCATGCATTAGAAATTACATCGCCAACAGATTCCTCATGAGCCATACATTTTTTAATTTTTCCAATGATAAATAATAATTTTCTTTCAAACTCCACCCCACATATAGCAATAAAAGTTATATTTTTTAATGCACTAAAATCTTAATTTAAAATTATGGATATGAGGATATAAAAATCATACAAATTAAGTGGATATCGTAAAAATAAACTTGCATTAGAGACGTGCCAGGTGAAGGTTTAACCGGATTTCGGGTGCTATGGCCTAACAGCCATTATATCTGATTTTTGGTTTGTAAAAAACACATGGTTCTAATGCATGATATTTTTGAGATTGCAGTTAATTTGTTTTTGATTTCTATCAAAATAAAAGTAAGGGCTAATTTTTTGGAAGGAATTTAAAAAATAATTTTAGTTATTGTAACTGCCATCATCATTACTTAGGGGACAGAAAAGGGATTCATTATGCATTACTTCCCCAACAGTTTCCTCAGATTTCACATACATTGATTTTCACACTAGAATAAAAATCCATACTTTTTTGAATTACCATGTAGTTTGTTTTCTTTTTTTTGAAATAAAAAATTGAGGTAATTTCTTCAAAGTAATTTAAAAATTCTTTAAGTTATTATAGCGGTCATCAGCAACACTTAAGGGCATGCATTAGAAATTACATCGCCAACAGATTCCTCATGAGCCATACATTTTTTAATTTTTCCAATGATAAATAATACTTTTCTTTCAAACTCCACCCCACATATAGCAAGAAAAGTTATATTTTTTAATGCACTAAAATCTTAATTTAAAATTATGGATATGAGGATATAAAAATCATACAAATTAAGTGGATATCGTAAAAATAAACTTGCATTAGAGACGTGCCAGGTGAAGGTTTAACCGGATTTCGGGTGCTATGGCCTAACAGCCATTATATCTGATTTTTGGTTTGTAAAAAACACATGGTTCTAATGCATGACATTTTTGAGATTGCAGTTAATTTGTTTTTGATTTCTATCAAAATAAAAGTAAGGGCTAATTTTTTGGAAGGAATTTAAAAAATGCTTTTAGTTATTGTAACGGCCATCATCCTTAATTTCATCCCCAACAGTTTCCTCAGATTTCACATACATTGATTTTCACACTAGATTAAAAATCCATACTTTTTTGAATTACCATATAGTTTGTTTTCTCTTTTAAATAAAAAATTGAGGTAATTTCTTCAAAGTCATTTAAAAATTCTTTGAGTTATTATAGCGGTCATCAACAGCACTTAAGGGCATGCATTAGAAATTACATCGCCAACCGATTCCTCATGAGCCATACATTTTTTAATTTTTCCAATGATAAATAATAATTTTCTTTCAAACTCCACCCCACATATAGCAATAAAAGTTATATTTTTTAATGCACTAAAATCTTAATTTAAAATTATGGATATTAGGATATAAAAATCATACAAATTAAGTGGATATCGTAAAAATAAACTTGCATTAGAGACGTGCCAGGTGAAGGTTTAACCGGATTTCGGGTGCTATGGCCTAACAGCCATTATATCTGATTTTTGGTTTGTAAAAAACACATGGTTCTAATGCATGATATTTTTGAGATTGCAGTTAATTTGTTTTTGATTTCTATCAAAATAAAAGTAAGGGCTAATTTTTTGGAAGGAATTTAAAAAATAATTTTAGTTACTGTAACGGCCATCATCATTACTTAAGGGATTGAAAAGGGATTCATTATGCATTACATCCCCAACAGTTTCTTCAGATTTCACATACATTGATTTTCACACTAGATTAAAAATCCATACTTTTTTGAATTACCATATAGTTTGTTTTCTCTTTTAAATAAAAAATTGAGGTAATTTCTTCAAAGTCATTTAAAAATTCTTTGAGTTATTATAGCGGTCATAAACAACACTTAAGGGCATGCATTAGAAATTACATCGCCAACAGATTCCTCATGAGCCATACATTTTTTAATTTTTCCAATGATAAATAATAATTTTCTTTCAAACTCCACCCCACATATAGCAATAAAAGTTATATTTTTTAATGCACTAAAATCTTAATTTAAAATTATGGATATGAGGATATAAAAATCATACAAATTAAGTGGATATCGTAAAAATAAACTTGCATTAGAGACGTGCCAGGTGAAGGTTTAACCGGATTTCGGGTGCTATGGCCTAACAGCCATTATATCTGATTTTTGGTTTGTAAAAAACACATGGTTCTAATGCATGATATTTTTGAGATTGCAGTTAATTTGTTTTTGATTTCTATCAAAATAAAAGTAAGGGCTAATTTTTTGGAAGGAATTTAAAAAATAATTTTAGTTATTGTAACTGCCATCATCATTACTTAGGGGATAGAAAAGGGATTCATTATGCATTACTTCCCCAACAGTTTCCTCAGATTTCACATACATTGATTTTCACACTAGAATAAAAATCCATACTTTTTTGAATTACCATGTAGTTTGTTTTCTTTTTTTTGAAATAAAAAATTGAGGTAATTTCTTCAAAGTAATTTAAAAATTCTTTAAGTTATTATAGCGGTCATCAGCAACACTTAAGGGCATGCATTAGAAATTACATCGCCAACAGATTCCTCATGAGCCATACATTTTTTAATTTTTCCAATGATAAATAATAATTTTCTTTCAAACTCCTCCCCACATATAGCAATAAAAGTTATATTTTTTAATGCACTAAAATCTTAATTTAAAATTATGGATATGAGGATATAAAAATCACACAAATTAAGTGGATATCGTAAAAATAAACTTGCATTAGAGACGTGCCAGGTGAAGGTTTAACCGGATTTCGGGTGCTATGGCCTAACAGCCATTATATCTGATTTTTGGTTTGTAAAAAACACATGGTTCTAATGCATGATATTTTTGAGATTGCAGTTAATTTGTTTTTGATTTCTATCAAAATAAAAGTAAGGGCTAATTTTTTGGAAGGAATTTAAAAAATGCTTTTAGTTATTGTAACGGCCATCATCCTTAATTTCATCCCCAACAGTTTCCTCAGATTTCACATACATTGATTTTCACACTAGATTAAAAATCCATACTTTTTTGAATTACCATATAGTTTTTTTCTCTTTTAAATAAAAAATTGTGGTAATTTCTTCAAAGTCATTTAAAAATTCTTTGAGTTATTATAGTGGTCATAAACAACACTTAAGGGCATGCATTAGAAATTACATCGCCAACAGATTCCTCATGAGCCATACATTTTTTAATTTTTCCAATGATAAATAATACTTTTCTTTCAAACTCCACCCCACATATAGCAAGAAAAGTTATATTTTTTAATGCACTAAAATCTTAATTTAAAATTATGGATATGAGGATATAAAAATCATACAAATTAAGTGGATATCGTAAAAGCAAACTTGCATTAGAGACGTGCCAGGTGAAGGTTTAACCGGATTTCGGGTGCTATGGCCTAACAGCCATTATATCTGATTTTTGGTTTGTAAAAAACACATGGTTCTAATGCATGACATTTTTGAGATTGCAGTTAATTTGTTTTTGATTTTATCAAAAAATAAGTAAGGGCTAATTTTTTGGAAGGAATTTAAAAAATGCTTTTAGTTATTGTAACGGCCATCATCCTTAATTTCATCCCCAACAGTTTCCTCAAATTTCACATACATTGATTTTCACACTAGATTAAAAATCCATACTTTTTTGAATTACCATATAGTTTTTTTTCTCTTTTAAATAAAAAATTGTGGTAATTTCTTCAAAGTCATTTAAAAATTCTTTGAGTTATTATAGCGGTCATAAACAACACTTAAGGGCATGCATTAGAAATTACATCGCCAACAGATTCCTCATGAGCCATACATTTTTTAATTTTTCCAATGATAAATAATACTTTTCTTTCAAACTCCACCCCACATATAGCAAGAAAAGTTATATTTTTTAATGCACTAAAATCTTAATTTAAAATTATGGATATGAGGATATAAAAATCATACAAATTAAGTGGATATCGTAAAAATAAACTTGCATTAGAGACGTGCCAGGTGAAGGTTTAACCGGATTTCGGGTGCTATGGCCTAACAGCCATTATATCTGATTTTTGGTTTGTAAAAAACACATGGTTCTAATGCATGACATTTTTGAGATTGCAGTTAATTTGTTTTTGATTTTATCAAAAAATAAGTAAGGGCTAATTTTTTGGAAGGAATTTAAAAAATGCTTTTAGTTATTGTAACGGCCATCATCCTTAATTTCATCCCCAACAGTTTCCTCAGATTTCACATACATTGATTTTCCCACTAGATTAAAAATCCATACTTTTTTGAATTACCATATAGTTTTTTTTCTCTTTTAAATAAAAAATTGAGGTAATTTCTTCAAAGTTATTTAAAAATTCTTTGAGTTATTATAGCGGTCAAAAACAACACTTAAGGGCATGCATTAGAAATTACATCGCCAACAGATTCCTCATGAGCCATACATTTTTTAATTTTTCCAATGATAAATAATACTTTGCTTTCAAACTCCACCCCACATATAGCAAGAAAAGTTATATTTTTTAATGCACTAAAATCTTAATTTAAAATTATGGATATGAGGATATAAAAATCATACAAATTAAGTGGATATCGTAAAAATAAACTTGCATTAGAGACGTGCCAGGTGAAGGTTTAACCGGATTTCGGGTGCTATGGCCTAACAGCCATTATATCTGATTTTTGGTTTGTAAAAAACACATGGTTCTAATGCATGATATTTTTGAGATTGCAGTTAATTTGTTTTTGATTTCTATCAAAATAAAAGTAAGGGCTAATTTTTTGGAAGGAATTTAAAAAATAATTTTAGTTATTGTAACTGCCATCATCATTACTAAGGGGATAGAAAAGGGATTCATTATGCTTTACATCCCCAACAGCTTCCTCAGATTTCACATGCATTGATTTTCACACTAGAATAAAAATCCATACTTTTTTGAATTACCATATAGTTTGTTTTCTCTTTTAAATAAAAAATTGAGGTAATTTCTTCAAAGTCATTTAAAAATTCTTTGAGCTATTATAGCGGTCATCAACAACACTTAAGGGCATGCATTAGAAATTACATCGCCAACAGATTCCTCATGAGCCATACATTTTTTAATTTTTCCAATGATAAATAATAATTTTCTTTCAAACTCCACCCCACATATAGCAATAAAAGTTATATTTTTTAATGCACTAAAATCTTAATTTAAAATTATGGAAATGAGGATATAAAAATCATACAAATTAAGTGGATATCGTAAAAATAAACTTGCATTAGAGACGTGCCAGGTGAAGGTTTAACCGGATTTCGGGTGCTATGGCCTAACAGCCATTATATCTGATTTTTGGTTTGTAAAAAACACATGGTTCTAATGCATGATATTTTTGAGATTGCAGTTAATTTGTTTTTGATTTCTATCAAAATAAAAGTAAGGGCTAATTTTTTGGAGGGAATTTAAAAAATAATTTTAGTTATTGTAACTGCCATCATCATTACTTAGGGGATAGAAAAGGGATTCATTATGCATTACTTCCCCAACAGTTTCCTCAGATTTCACATACATT
The DNA here is from genome assembly GCF_982258835.1 of Parasteatoda tepidariorum. NCBI lineage: Eukaryota > Metazoa > Arthropoda > Arachnida > Araneae > Theridiidae > Parasteatoda > Parasteatoda tepidariorum. The sequence continues at coordinate 103,329,964 of NC_141756.1, forward strand.
GATTTTCACACTAGAATAAAAATCCATACTTTTTTGAATTACCATGTAGTTTGTTTTCTTTTTTTTGAAATAAAAAATTGAGGTAATTTCTTCAAAGTAATTTAAAAATTCTTTAAGTTATTATAGCGGTCATCAGCAACACTTAAGGGCATGCATTAGAAATTACATCGCCAACAGATTCCTCATGAGCCATACATTTTTTAATTTTTCCAATGATAAATAATAATTTTCTTTCAAACTCCTCCCCACATATAGCAATAAAAGTTATATTTTTTAATGCACTAAAATCTTAATTTAAAATTATGGATATGAGGATATAAAAATCACACAAATTAAGTGGATATCGTAAAAATAAACTTGCATTAGAGACGTGCCAGGTGAAGGTTTAACCGGATTTCGGGTGCTATGGCCTAACAGCCATTATATCTGATTTTTGGTTTGTAAAAAACACATGGTTCTAATGCATGATATTTTTGTGATTGCAGTTAATTTGTTTTTGATTTCTATCAAAATAAAAGTAAGGGCTAATTTTTTGGAAGGAATTTAAAAAATTCTTTTAGTTATTGTAACGGCCATCATCCTTAATTTCATCCCCAACAGTTTCCTCAGATTTCACATACATTGATTTTCACACTAGATTAAAAATCCATACTTTTTTGAATTACCATATAGTTTTTTTTCTCTTTTAAATAAAAAATTGTGGTAATTTCTTCAAAGTCATTAAAAAATTGTTTGAGTTATTATAGTGGTCATAAACAACACTTAAGGGCATGCATTAGAAATTACATCGCCAACAGATTCCTCATGAGCCATACATTTTTTAATTTTTCCAATGATAAATAATACTTTTCTTTCAAACTCCACCCCACATATAGCAAGAAAAGTTATATTTTTTAATGCACTAAAATCTTAATTTAAAATTATGGATATGAGGATATAAAAATCATACAAATTAAGTGGATATCGTAAAAATAAACTTGCATTAGAGACGTGCCAGGTGAAGGTTTAACCGGATTTCGGGTGCTATGGCCTAACAGCCATTATATCTGATTTTTGGTTTGTAAAAAACACATGGTTCTAATGCATGACATTTTTGAGATTGCAGTTAATTTGTTTTTGATTTTATCAAAAAATAAGTAAGGGCTAATTTTTTGGAAGGAATTTAAAAAATGCTTTTAGTTATTGTAACGGCCATCATCCTTAATTTCATCCCCAACAGTTTCCTCAAATTTCACATACATTGATTTTCACACTAGATTAAAAATCCATACTTTTTTGAATTACCATATAGTTTTTTTTCTCTTTTAAATAAAAAATTGTGGTAATTTCTTCAAAGTCATTTAAAAATTCTTTGAGTTATTATAGCGGTCATAAACAACACTTAAGGGCATGCATTAGAAATTACATCGCCAACAGATTCCTCATGAGCCATACATTTTTTAATTTTTCCAATGATAAATAATACTTTTCTTTCAAACTCCACCCCACATATAGCAAGAAAAGTTATATTTTTTAATGCACTAAAATCTTAATTTAAAATTATGGATATGAGGATATAAAAATCATACAAATTAAGTGGATATCGTAAAAATAAACTTGCATTAGAGACGTGCCAGGTGAAGGTTTAACCGGATTTCGGGTGCTATGGCCTAACAGCCATTATATCTGATATTTGGTTTGTAAAAAACACATGGTTCTAATGCATGACATTTTTGAGATTGCAGTTAATTTGTTTTTGATTTTATCAAAAAATAAGTAAGGGCTAATTTTTTGGAAGGAATTTAAAAAATGCTTTTAGTTATTGTAACGGCCATCATCCTTAATTTCAACCCCAACAGTTTCCTCAGATTTCACATACATTGATTTTCACACTAGATTAAAAATCCATACTTTTTTGAATTACCATATAGTTTTTTTTCTCTTTTAAATAAAAAATTGTGGTAATTTCTTCAAAGTCATTAAAAAATTGTTTGAGTTATTATAGTGGTCATAAACAACACTTAAGGGCATGCATTAGAAATTACATCGCCAACAGATTCCTCATGAGCCATACATTTTTTAATTTTTCCAATGATAAATAATACTTTTCTTTCAAACTCCACCCCACATATAGCAAGAAAAGTTATATTTTTTAATGCACTAAAATCTTAATTTAAAATTATGGATATGAGGATATAAAAATCATACAAATTAAGTGGATATCGTAAAAATAAACTTGCATTAGAGACGTGCCAGGTGAAGGTTTAACCGGATTTCGGGTGCTATGGCCTAACAGCCATTATATCTGATTTTTGGTTTGTAAAAAACACATGGTTCTAATGCATGACATTTTTGAGATTGCAGTTAATTTGTTTTTGATTTTATCAAAAAATAAGTAAGGGCTAATTTTTTGGAAGGAATTTAAAAAATGCTTTTAGTTATTGTAACGGCCATCATCCTTAATTTCATCCCCAACAGTTTCCTCAAATTTCACATACATTGATTTTCACACTAGATTAAAAATCCATACTTTTTTGAATTACCATATAGTTTTTTTTCTCTTTTAAATAAAAAATTGTGGTAATTTCTTCAAAGTCATTTAAAAATTCTTTGAGTTATTATAGCGGTCATAAACAACACTTAAGGGCATGCATTAGAAATTACATCGCCAACAGATTCCTCATGAGCCATACATTTTTTAATTTTTCCAATGATAAATAATACTTTTCTTTCAAACTCCACCCCACATATAGCAAGAAAAGTTATATTTTTTAATGCACTAAAATCTTAATTTAAAATTATGGATATGAGGATATAAAAATCATACAAATTAAGTGGATATCGTAAAAATAAACTTGCATTAGAGACGTGCCAGGTGAAGGTTTAACCGGATTTCGGGTGCTATGGCCTAACAGCCATTATATCTGATATTTGGTTTGTAAAAAACACATGGTTCTAATGCATGACATTTTTGAGATTGCAGTTAATTTGTTTTTGATTTTATCAAAAAATAAGTAAGGGCTAATTTTTTGGAAGGAATTTAAAAAATGCTTTTAGTTATTGTAACGGCCATCATCCTTAATTTCATCCCCAACAGTTTCCTCAAATTTCACATACATTGATTTTCACACTAGATTAAAAATCCATACTTTTTTGAATTACCATATAGTTTTTTTTCTCTTTTAAATAAAAAATTGTGGTAATTTCTTCAAAGTCATTTAAAAATTCTTTGAGTTATTATAGCGGTCATAAACAACACTTAAGGGCATGCATTAGAAATTACATCGCCAACAGATTCCTCATGAGCCATACATTTTTTAATTTTTCCAATGATAAATAATACTTTTCTTTCAAACTCCACCCCACATATAGCAAGAAAAGTTATATTTTTTAATGCACTAAAATCTTAATTTAAAATTATGGATATGAGGATATAAAAATCATACAAATTAAGTGGATATCGTAAAAATAAACTTGCATTAGAGACGTGCCAGGTGAAGGTTTAACCGGATTTCGGGTGCTATGGCCTAACAGCCATTATATCTGATATTTGGTTTGTAAAAAACACATGGTTCTAATGCATGACATTTTTGAGATTGCAGTTAATTTGTTTTTGATTTTATCAAAAAATAAGTAAGGGCTAATTTTTTGGAAGGAATTTAAAAAATGCTTTTAGTTATTGTAACGGCCATCATCCTTAATTTCATCCCCAACAGTTTCCTCAGATTTCACATACATTGATTTTCACACTAGATTAAAAATCCATACTTTTTTGAATTACCATATAGTTTTTTTTCTCTTTTAAATAAAAAATTGTGGTAATTTCTTCAAAGTCATTTAAAAATTCTTTGAGTTATTATAGCGGTCATAAACAACACTTAAGGGCATGCATTAGAAATTACATCGCCAACAGATTCCTCATGAGCCATACATTTTTTAATTTTTCCAATGATAAATAATACTTTTCTTTCAAACTCCTCCCCACATATAGCAATAAAAGTTATATTTTTTAATGCACTAAAATCTTAATTTAAAATTATGGATATGAGGATATAAAAATCACACAAATTAAGTGGATATCGTAAAAATAAACTTGCATTAGAGACGTGCCAGGTGAAGGTTTAACCGGATTTCGGGTGCTATGGCCTAACAGCCATTATATCTGATTTTTGGTTTGTAAAAAACACATGGTTCTAATGCATGACATTTTTGAGATTGCAGTTAATTTGTTTTTGATTTTATCAAAAAATAAGTAAGGGCTAATTTTTTGGAAGGAATTTAAAAAATGCTTTTAATTATTGTAACGGCCATCATCCTTAATTTCATCCCCAACAGTTTCCTCAGATTTCACATACATTGATTTTCCCACTAGATTAAAAATCCATACTTTTTTGAATTACCATATAGTTTTTTTTCTCTTTTAAATAAAAAATTGAGGTAATTTCTTCAAAGTTATTTAAAAATTCTTTGAGTTATTATAGCGGTCAAAAACAACACTTAAGGGCATGCATTAGAAATTACATCGCCAACAGATTCCTCATGAGCCATACATTTTTTAATTTTTCCAATGATAAATAATACTTTGCTTTCAAACTCCACCCCACATATAGCAAGAAAAGTTATATTTTTTAATGCACTAAAATCTTAATTTAAAATTATGGATATGAGGATATAAAAATCATACAAATTAAGTGGATATCGTAAAAATAAACTTGCATTAGAGACGTGCCAGGAGAAGGTTTAACCGGATTTCGGGTGCTATGGCCTAACAGCCATTATATCTGATTTTTGGTTTGTAAAAAACACATGGTTCTAATGCATGATATTTTTGAGATTGCAGTTAATTTGTTTTTGATTTCTATCAAAATAAAAGTAAGGGCTAATTTTTTGGAAGGAATTTAAAAAATGATTTTAGTTATTGTAACTGCCATCATCATTACTAAGGGGATAGAAAAGGGATTCATTATGCTTTACATCCCCAACAGTTTCCTCAGATTTCACATGCATTGATTTTCACACAAGATTAAAAATCCATACTTTTTTGAATTACCATATAGTTTGTTTTCTCTTTTAAATAAAAAATTGAGGTAATTTCTTCAAAGTAATTTAAAAATTCTTTGAGTTATTATAGCGGTCATCAACAACACTTAAGGGCATGCATTAGAAATTACATCGCCAACAGATTCCTCATGAGCCATACATTTTTTAATTTTTCCAATGATAAATAATAATTTTCTTTCAAACTCCACCCCACATATAGCAATAAAAGTTATATTTTTTAATGCACTAAAATCTTAATTTAAAATTATGGATATGAGGATATAAAAATCATACAAATTAAGTGGATATCGTAAAAATAAACTTGCATTAGAGACGTGCCAGGTGAAGGTTTAACCGGATTTCGGGTGCTATGGCCTAACAGCCATTATATATGATTTTTGGTTTGTAAAAAACACATGGTTCTAATGCATGATATTTTTGAGATTGCAGTTAATTTGTTTTTGATTTCTATCAAAATAAAAGTAAGGGCTAATTTTTTGGAAGGAATTTAAAAAATAATTTTAGTTATTGTAACTGCCATCATCATTACTTAGGGGATAGAAAAGGGATTCATTATGCATTACTTCCCCAACAGTTTCCTCAGATTTCACATACATTGATTTTCACACTAGAATAAAAATCCATACTTTTTTGAATTACCATGTAGTTTGTTTTCTTTTTCTTGAAATAAAAAATTGAGGTAATTTCTTCAAAGTAATTTAAAAATTCTTTGAGTTATTATAGCGGTCATCAACAAAATTAAGGGCATGCATTAGAAATTACATCGCCAACAGATTCCTCATGAGCAAAACATTTTTTAATTTTTCCAATGATAAATAATAATTTTCTTTCAATCTCCACCCCACATATAGCAATAAAAGTTATATTTTTTAATGCACTAAAATCTTAATTTAAAATTATGGATATGAGGATATAAAAATCACACAAATTAAGTGGATATCGTAAAAATAAACTTGCATTAGAGACGTGCCAGGTGAAGGTTTAACCGGATTTCGGGTGCTATGGCCTAACAGCCATTATATCTGATTTTTGGTTTGTAAAAAACACATGGTTCTAATGCATGATATTTTTGAGATTGCAGTTAATTTGTTTTTGATTTCTATCAAAATAAAAGTAAGGGCTAATTTTTTGGAAGGAATTTAAAAAATGCTTTTAGTTATTGTAACGGCCATCATCCTTAATTTCATCCCCAACAGTTTCCTCAGATTTCACATACATTGATTTTCACACTAGATTAAAAATCCATACTTTTTTGAATTACCATATAGTTTTTTTTCTCTTTTAAATAAAAAATTGTGGTAATTTCTTCAAAGTCATTAAAAAATTGTTTGAGTTATTATAGTGGTCATAAACAACACTTAAGGGCATGCATTAGAAATTACATCGCCAACAGATTCCTCATGAGCCATACATTTTTTAATTTTTCCAATGATAAATAATACTTTTCTTTCAAACTCCACCCCACATATAGCAAGAAAAGTTATATTTTTTAATGCACTAAAATCTTAATTTAAAATTATGGATATGAGGATATAAAAATCATACAAATTAAGTGGATATCGTAAAAATAAACTTGCATTAGAGACGTGCCAGGTGAAGGTTTAACCGGATTTCGGGTGCTATGGCCTAACAGCCATTATATCTGATTTTTGGTTTGTAAAAAACACATGGTTCTAATGCATGACATTTTTGAGATTGCAGTTAATTTGTTTTTGATTTTATCAAAAAATAAGTAAGGGCTAATTTTTTGGAAGGAATTTAAAAAATGCTTTTAGTTATTGTAACGGCCATCATCCTTAATTTCATCCCCAACAGTTTCCTCAAATTTCACATACATTGATTTTCACACTAGATTAAAAATCCATACTTTTTTGAATTACCATATAGTTTTTTTTCTCTTTTAAATAAAAAATTGTGGTAATTTCTTCAAAGTCATTTAAAAATTCTTTGAGTTATTATAGCGGTCATAAACAACACTTAAGGGCATGCATTAGAAATTACATCGCCAACAGATTCCTCATGAGCCATACATTTTTTAATTTTTCCAATGATAAATAATACTTTTCTTTCAAACTCCACCCCACATATAGCAAGAAAAGTTATATTTTTTAATGCACTAAAATCTTAATTTAAAATTATGGATATGAGGATATAAAAATCATACAAATTAAGTGGATATCGTAAAAATAAACTTGCATTAGAGACGTGCCAGGTGAAGGTTTAACCGGATTTCGGGTGCTATGGCCTAACAGCCATTATATCTGATATTTGGTTTGTAAAAAACACATGGTTCTAATGCATGACATTTTTGAGATTGCAGTTAATTTGTTTTTGATTTTATCAAAAAATAAGTAAGGGCTAATTTTTTGGAAGGAATTTAAAAAATGCTTTTAGTTATTGTAACGGCCATCATCCTTAATTTCATCCCCAACAGTTTCCTCAGATTTCACATACATTGATTTTCACACTAGATTAAAAATCCATACTTTTTTGAATTACCATATAGTTTTTTTTCTCTTTTAAATAAAAAATTGTGGTAATTTCTTCAAAGTCATTAAAAAATTGTTTGAGTTATTATAGTGGTCATAAACAACACTTAAGGGCATGCATTAGAAATTACATCGCCAACAGATTCCTCATGAGCCATACATTTTTTAATTTTTCCAATGATAAATAATACTTTTCTTTCAAACTCCACCCCACATATAGCAAGAAAAGTTATATTTTTTAATGCACTAAAATCTTAATTTAAAATTATGGATATGAGGATATAAAAATCATACAAATTAAGTGGATATCGTAAAAATAAACTTGCATTAGAGACGTGCCAGGTGAAGGTTTAACCGGATTTCGGGTGCTATGGCCTAACAGCCATTATATCTGATTTTTGGTTTGTAAAAAACACATGGTTCTAATGCATGACATTTTTGAGATTGCAGTTAATTTGTTTTTGATTTTATCAAAAAATAAGTAAGGGCTAATTTTTTGGAAGGAATTTAAAAAATGCTTTTAGTTATTGTAACGGCCATCATCCTTAATTTCATCCCCAACAGTTTCCTCAAATTTCACATACATTGATTTTCACACTAGATTAAAAATCCATACTTTTTTGAATTACCATATAGTTTTTTTTCTCTTTTAAATAAAAAATTGTGGTAATTTCTTCAAAGTCATTTAAAAATTCTTTGAGTTATTATAGCGGTCATAAACAACACTTAAGGGCATGCATTAGAAATTACATCGCCAACAGATTCCTCATGAGCCATACATTTTTTAATTTTTCCAATGATAAATAATACTTTTCTTTCAAACTCCACCCCACATATAGCAAGAAAAGTTATATTTTTTAATGCACTAAAATCTTAATTTAAAATTATGGATATGAGGATATAAAAATCATACAAATTAAGTGGATATCGTAAAAATAAACTTGCATTAGAGACGTGCCAGGTGAAGGTTTAACCGGATTTCGGGTGCTATGGCCTAACAGCCATTATATCTGATATTTGGTTTGTAAAAAACACATGGTTCTAATGCATGACATTTTTGAGATTGCAGTTAATTTGTTTTTGATTTTATCAAAAAATAAGTAAGGGCTAATTTTTTGGAAGGAATTTAAAAAATGCTTTTAGTTATTGTAACGGCCATCATCCTTAATTTCATCCCCAACAGTTTCCTCAAATTTCACATACATTGATTTTCACACTAGATTAAAAATCCATACTTTTTTGAATTACCATATAGTTTTTTTTCTCTTTTAAATAAAAAATTGTGGTAATTTCTTCAAAGTCATTTAAAAATTCTTTGAGTTATTATAGCGGTCATAAACAACACTTAAGGGCATGCATTAGAAATTACATCGCCAACAGATTCCTCATGAGCCATACATTTTTTAATTTTTCCAATGATAAATAATACTTTTCTTTCAAACTCCACCCCACATATAGCAAGAAAAGTTATATTTTTTAATGCACTAAAATCTTAATTTAAAATTATGGATATGAGGATATAAAAATCATACAAATTAAGTGGATATCGTAAAAATAAACTTGCATTAGAGACGTGCCAGGTGAAGGTTTAACCGGATTTCGGGTGCTATGGCCTAACAGCCATTATATCTGATATTTGGTTTGTAAAAAACACATGGTTCTAATGCATGACATTTTTGAGATTGCAGTTAATTTGTTTTTGATTTTATCAAAAAATAAGTAAGGGCTAATTTTTTGGAAGGAATTTAAAAAATGCTTTTAGTTATTGTAACGGCCATCATCCTTAATTTCATCCCCAACAGTTTCCTCAGATTTCACATACATTGATTTTCACACTAGATTAAAAATCCATACTTTTTTGAATTACCATATAGTTTTTTTTCTCTTTTAAATAAAAAATTGTGGTAATTTCTTCAAAGTCATTTAAAAATTCTTTGAGTTATTATAGCGGTCATAAACAACACTTAAGGGCATGCATTAGAAATTACATCGCCAACAGATTCCTCATGAGCCATACATTTTTTAATTTTTCCAATGATAAATAATACTTTTCTTTCAAACTCCTCCCCACATATAGCAATAAAAGTTATATTTTTTAATGCACTAAAATCTTAATTTAAAATTATGGATATGAGGATATAAAAATCACACAAATTAAGTGGATATCGTAAAAATAAACTTGCATTAGAGACGTGCCAGGTGAAGGTTTAACCGGATTTCGGGTGCTATGGCCTAACAGCCATTATATCTGATTTTTGGTTTGTAAAAAACACATGGTTCTAATGCATGACATTTTTGAGATTGCAGTTAATTTGTTTTTGATTTTATCAAAAAATAAGTAAGGGCTAATTTTTTGGAAGGAATTTAAAAAATGCTTTTAATTATTGTAACGGCCATCATCCTTAATTTCATCCCCAACAGTTTCCTCAGATTTCACATACATTGATTTTCCCACTAGATTAAAAATCCATACTTTTTTGAATTACCATATAGTTTTTTTTCTCTTTTAAATAAAAAATTGAGGTAATTTCTTCAAAGTTATTTAAAAATTCTTTGAGTTATTATAGCGGTCAAAAACAACACTTAAGGGCATGCATTAGAAATTACATCGCCAACAGATTCCTCATGAGCCATACATTTTTTAATTTTTCCAATGATAAATAATACTTTGCTTTCAAACTCCACCCCACATATAGCAAGAAAAGTTATATTTTTTAATGCACTAAAATCTTAATTTAAAATTATGGATATGAGGATATAAAAATCATACAAATTAAGTGGATATCGTAAAAATAAACTTGCATTAGAGACGTGCCAGGTGAAGGTTTAACCGGATTTCGGGTGCTATGGCCTAACAGCCATTATATCTGATTTTTGGTTTGTAAAAAACACATGGTTCTAATGCATGATATTTTTGAGATTGCAGTTAATTTGTTTTTGATTTCTATCAAAATAAAAGTAAGGGCTAATTTTTTGGAAGGAATTTAAAAAATGATTTTAGTTATTGTAACTGCCATCATCATTACTAAGGGGATAGAAAAGGGATTCATTATGCTTTACATCCCCAACAGTTTCCTCAGATTTCACATGCATTGATTTTCACACAAGATTAAAAATCCATACTTTTTTGAATTACCATATAGTTTGTTTTCTCTTTTAAATAAAAAATTGAGGTAATTTCTTCAAAGTAATTTAAAAATTCTTTGAGTTATTATAGCGGTCATCAACAACACTTAAGGGCATGCATTAGAAATTACATCGCCAACAGATTCCTCATGAGCCATACATTTTTTAATTTTTCCAATGATAAATAATAATTTTCTTTCAAACTCCACCCCACATATAGCAATAAAAGTTATATTTTTTAATGCACTAAAATCTTAATTTAAAATTATGGATATGAGGATATAAAAATCATACAAATTAAGTGGATATCGTAAAAATAAACTTGCATTAGAGACGTGCCAGGTGAAGGTTTAACCGGATTTCGGGTGCTATGGCCTAACAGCCATTATATATGATTTTTGGTTTGTAAAAAACACATGGTTCTAATGCATGATATTTTTGAGATTGCAGTTAATTTGTTTTTGATTTCTATCAAAATAAAAGTAAGGGCTAATTTTTTGGAAGGAATTTAAAAAATAATTTTAGTTATTGTAACTGCCATCATCATTACTTAGGGGATAGAAAAGGGATTCATTATGCATTACTTCCCCAACAGTTTCCTCAGATTTCACATACATTGATTTTCACACTAGAATAAAAATCCATACTTTTTTGAATTACCATGTAGTTTGTTTTCTTTTTCTTGAAATAAAAAATTGAGGTAATTTCTTCAAAGTAATTTAAAAATTCTTTGAGTTATTATAGCGGTCATCAACAAAATTAAGGGCATGCATTAGAAATTACATCGCCAACAGATTCCTCATGAGCAAAACATTTTTTAATTTTTCCAATGATAAATAATAATTTTCTTTCAATCTCCACCCCACATATAGCAATAAAAGTTATATTTTTTAATGCACTAAAATCTTAATTTAAAATTATGGATATGAGGATATAAAAATCACACAAATTAAGTGGATATCGTAAAAATAAACTTGCATTAGAGACGTGCCAGGTGAAGGTTTAACCGGATTTCGGGTGCTATGGCCTAACAGCCATTATATCTGATTTTTGGTTTGTAAAAAACACATGGTTCTAATGCATGATATTTTTGAGATTGCAGTTAATTTGTTTTTGATTTCTATCAAAATAAAAGTAAGGGCTAATTTTTTGGAAGGAATTTAAAAAATGCTTTTAGTTATTGTAACGGCCATCATCCTTAATTTCATCCCCAACAGTTTCCTCAGATTTCACATACATTGATTTTCACACTAGATTAAAAATCCATACTTTTTTGAATTACCATATAGTTTTTTTTCTCTTTTAAATAAAAAATTGTGGTAATTTCTTCAAAGTCATTTAAAAATTCTTTGAGTTATTATAGCGGTCATAAACAACACTTAAGGGCATGCATTAGAAATTACATCGCCAACAGATTCCTCATGAGCCATACATTTTTTAATTTTTCCAATGATAAATAATACTTTTCTTTCAAACTCCACCCCACATATAGCAAGAAAAGTTATATTTTTTAATGCACTAAAATCTTAATTTAAAATTATGGATATGAGGGTATAAAAATCATACAAATTAAGTGGATATCGTAAAAATAAACTTGCATTAGAGACGTGCCAGGTGAAGGTTTAACCGGATTTCGGGTGCTATGGCCTAACAGCCATTATATCTGATTTTCGGTTTGTAAAAAACACATGGTTCTAATGCATGATATTTTTGAGATTGCAGTTAATTTGTTTTTGATTTCTATCAAAATAAAAGTAATGGCTAATTTTTTGGAAGGAATTTAAAAAATAATTTTAGTTACTGTAACGGCCGTCATCATTACTTAGGGGATAGAAAAGGGATTCATTATGCATCACATCCCCAATAGTTTCCTCAGATTTCACATGCATTGATTTTCACACTAGAATAAAAATCCATACTTTTTTGAATTACCATATAGTTTGTTTTCTCTTTTAAATAAAAAATTGAGGTAATTTCTTCAAAGTCATTTAAAAATTCTTTGAGCTATTATAGCGGTCATCAACAACACTTAAGGGCATGCATTAGAAATTACATCGCCAACAGATTCCTCATGAGCCATACATTTTTTAATTTTTCCAATGATAAATAATAATTATCTTTCAATCTCCACCCCACATACAGCAATAAAAGTTATATTTTTTAATGCACTAAAATCTTAATTTAAAATTATGGATATGAGGATATAAAAATCACACAAATTAAGTGGATATCGTAAAAATAAACTTGCATTAGAGACGTGCCAGGTGAAGGTTTAACCGGATTTCGGGTGCTATGGCCTAACAGCCATTATATCTGATTTTTGGTTTGTAAAAAACACATGGTTCTAATGCATGATATTTTTGAGATTGCAGTTAATTTGTTTTTGATTTCTATCAAAATAAAAGTAAGGGCTAATTTTTTGGAAGGAATTTAAAAAATGCTTTTAGTTATTGTAACGGCCATCATCCTTAATTTCATCCCCAACAGTTTCCTCAGATTTCACATACATTGATTTTCACACTAGATTAAAAATCCATACTTTTTTGAATTACCATATAGTTTTTTTTCTCTTTTAAATAAAAAATTGTGGTAATTTCTTCAAAGTCATTTAAAAATTCTTTGAGTTATTATAGCGGTCATCAACAGCACTTAAGGGCATGCATTAGAAATTACATCGCCAACCGATTCCTCATGAGCCATACATTTTTTAATTTTTCCAATGATAAATAATAATTTTCTTTCAAACTCCACCCCACATATAGCAATAAAAGTTATATTTTTTAATGCACTAAAATCTTAATTTAAAATTATGGATATTAGGATATAAAAATCATACAAATTAAGTGGATATCGTAAAAATAAACTTGCATTAGAGACGTGCCAGGTGAAGGTTTAACCGGATTTCGGGTGCTATGGCCTAACAGCCATTATATCTGATTTTTGGTTTGTAAAAAACACATGGTTCTAATGCATGACATTTTTGAGATTGCAGTTAATTTGTTTTTGATTTTATCAAAAAATAAGTAAGGGCTAATTTTTTGGAAGGAATTTAAAAAATGCTTTTAGTTATTGTAACGGCCATCATCCTTAATTTCATCCCCAACAGTTTCCTCAAATTTCACATACATTGATTTTCACACTAGATTAAAAATCCATACTTTTTTGAATTACCATATAGTTTTTTTTCTCTTTTAAATAAAAAATTGTGGTAATTTCTTCAAAGTCATTTAAAAATTCTTTGAGTTATTATAGCGGTCATAAACAACACTTAAGGGCATGCATTAGAAATTACATCGCCAACAGATTCCTCATGAGCCATACATTTTTTAATTTTTCCAATGATAAATAATACTTTTCTTTCAAACTCCACCCCACATATAGCAAGAAAAGTTATATTTTTTAATGCACTAAAATCTTAATTTAAAATTATGGATATGAGGATATAAAAATCATACAAATTAAGTGGATATCGTAAAAATAAACTTGCATTAGAGACGTGCCAGGTGAAGGTTTAACCGGATTTCGGGTGCTATGGCCTAACAGCCATTATATCTGATTTTTGGTTTGTAAAAAACACATGGTTCTAATGCATGACATTTTTGAGATTGCAGTTAATTTGTTTTTGATTTTATCAAAAAATAAGTAAGGGCTAATTTTTTGGAAGGAATTTAAAAAATGCTTTTAGTTATTGTAACGGCCATCTTCCTTAATTTCATCCCCAACAGTTTCCTCAGATTTCACATACATTGATTTTCACACAGGATTAAAAATCCATACTTTTTTGAATTACCATATAGTTTTTTTTCTCTTTTAAATAAAAAATTGTGGTAATTTCTTCAAAGTCATTTAAAAATTCTTTGAGTTATTATAGCGGTCATAAACAACACTTAAGGGCATGCATTAGAAATTACATCGCCAACAGATTCCTCATGAGCCATACATTTTTTAATTTTTCCAATGATAAATAATACTTTTCTTTCAAACTCCACCCCACATATAGCAAGAAAAGTTATATTTTTTAATGCACTAAAATCTTAATTTAAAATTATGGATATAAGGATATAAAAATCATACAAATTAAGTGGATATCGTAAAAATAAACTTGCATTAGAGACGTGCCAGGTGAAGGTTTAACCGGATTTCGGGTGCTATGGCCTAACAGCCATTATATCTGATTTTTGGTTTGAAAAAAACACATGGTTCTAATGCATGACATTTTTGAGATTGCAGTTAATTTGTTTTTGATTTTATCAAAAAATAAGTAAGGGCTAATTTTTTGGAAGGAATTTAAAAAATGCTTTTAGTTATTGTAACGGCCATCATCCTTAATTTCATCCCCAACAGTTTCCTCAGATTTCACATACATTGATTTTCCCACTAGATTAAAAATCCATACTTTTTTGAATTACCATATAGTTTTTTTTCTCTTTTAAATAAAAAATTGAGGTAATTTCTTCAAAGTTATTTAAAAATTCTTTGAGTTATTATAGCGGTCAAAAACAACACTTAAGGGCATGCATTAGAAATTACATCGCCAACAGATTCCTCATGAGCCATACATTTTTTAATTTTTCCAATGATAAATAATACTTTGCTTTCAAACTCCACCCCACATATAGCAAGAAAAGTTATATTTTTTAATGCACTAAAATCTTAATTTAAAATTATGGATATGAGGATATAAAAATCATACAAATTAAGTGGATATCGTAAAAATAAACTTGCATTAGAGACGTGCCAGGTGAAGGTTTAACCGGATTTCGGGTGCTATGGCCTAACAGCCATTATATCTGATTTTTGGTTTGTAAAAAACACATGGTTCTAATGCATGATATTTTTGAGATTGCAGTTAATTTGTTTTTGATTTCTATCAAAATTAAAGTAAGGGCTAATTTTTTGGAAGGAATTTAAAAAATAATTTTAGTTATTGTAACTGCCATCATCATTACTAAGGGGATAGAAAAGGGATTCATTATGCTTTACATCCCCAACAGCTTCCTCAGATTTCACATGCATTGATTTTCACACTAGAATAAAAATCCATACTTTTTTGAATTACCATATAGTTTGTTTTCTCTTTTAAATAAAAAATTGAGGTAATTTCTTCAAAGTCATTTAAAAATTCTTTGAGCTATTATAGCGGTCATCAACAACACTTAAGGGCATGCATTAGAAATTACATCGCCAACAGATTCCTCATGAGCCATACATTTTTTAATTTTTCCAATGATAAATAATAATTTTCTTTCAAACTCCACCCCACATATAGCAATAAAAGTTATATTTTTTAATGCACTAAAATCTTAATTTAAAATTATGGAAATGAGGATATAAAAATCATACAAATTAAGTGGATATCGTAAAAATAAACTTGCATTAGAGACGTGCCAGGTGAAGGTTTAACCGGATTTCGGGTGCTATGGCCTAACAGCCATTATATCTGATTTTTGGTTTGTAAAAAACACATGGTTCTAATGCATGATATTTTTGAGATTGCAGTTAATTTGTTTTTGATTTCTATCAAAATAAAAGTAAGGGCTAATTTTTTGGAGGGAATTTAAAAAATAATTTTAGTTATTGTAACTGCCATCATCATTACTTAGGGGATAGAAAAGGGATTCATTATGCATTACTTCCCCAACAGTTTCCTCAGATTTCACATACATTGATTTTCACACTAGAATAAAAATCCATACTTTTTTGAATTACCATGTAGTTTGTTTTCTTTTTTTTGAAATAAAAAATTGAGGTAATTTCTTCAAAGTAATTTAAAAATTCTTTAAGTTATTATAGCGGTCATCAGCAACACTTAAGGGCATGCATTAGAAATTACATCGCCAACAGATTCCTCATGAGCCATACATTTTTTAATTTTTCTTATGATAAATAATAATTTTCTTTCAAACTCCTCCCCACATATAGCAATAAAAGTTATATTTTTTAATGCACTAAAATCTTAATTTAAAATTATGGATATGAGGATATAAAAATCACACAAATTAAGTGGATATCGTAAAAATAAACTTGCATTAGAGACGTGCCAGGTGAAGGTTTAACCGGATTTCGGGTGCTATGGCCTAACAGCCATTATATCTGATTTTTGGTTTGTAAAAAACACATGGTTCTAATGCATGATATTTTTGTGATTGCAGTTAATTTGTTTTTGATTTCTATCAAAATAAAAGTAAGGGCTAATTTTTTGGAAGGAATTTAAAAAATGCTTTTAGTTATTGTAACGGCCATCATCCTTAATTTCATCCCCAACAGTTTCCTCAGATTTCACATACATTGATTTTCACACTAGATTAAAAATCCATACTTTTTTGAATTACCATATAGTTTTTTTTCTCTTTTAAATAAAAAATTGTGGTAATTTCTTCAAAGTCATTAAAAAATTGTTTGAGTTATTATAGTGGTCATAAACAACACTTAAGGGCATGCATTAGAAATTACATCGCCAACAGATTCCTCATGAGCCATACATTTTTTAATTTTTCCAATGATAAATAATACTTTTCTTTCAAACTCCACCCCACATATAGCAAGAAAAGTTATATTTTTTAATGCACTAAAATCTTAATTTAAAATTATGGATATGAGGATATAAAAATCATACAAATTAAGTGGATATCGTAAAAATAAACTTGCATTAGAGACGTGCCAGGTGAAGGTTTAACCGGATTTCGGGTGCTATGGCCTAACAGCCATTATATCTGATTTTTGGTTTGTAAAAAACACATGGTTCTAATGCATGACATTTTTGAGATTGCAGTTAATTTGTTTTTGATTTTATCAAAAAATAAGTAAGGGCTAATTTTTTGGAAGGAATTTAAAAAATGCTTTTAGTTATTGTAACGGCCATCATCCTTAATTTCATCCCCAACAGTTTCCTCAAATTTCACATACATTGATTTTCACACTAGATTAAAAATCCATACTTTTTTGAATTACCATATAGTTTTTTTTCTCTTTTAAATAAAAAATTGTGGTAATTTCTTCAAAGTCATTTAAAAATTCTTTGAGTTATTATAGCGGTCATAAACAACACTTAAGGGCATGCATTAGAAATTACATCGCCAACAGATTCCTCATGAGCCATACATTTTTTAATTTTTCCAATGATAAATAATACTTTTCTTTCAAACTCCACCCCACATATAGCAAGAAAAGTTATATTTTTTAATGCACTAAAATCTTAATTTAAAATTATGGATATGAGGATATAAAAATCATACAAATTAAGTGGATATCGTAAAAATAAACTTGCATTAGAGACGTGCCAGGTGAAGGTTTAACCGGATTTCGGGTGCTATGGCCTAACAGCCATTATATCTGATTTTTGGTTTGTAAAAAACACATGGTTCTAATGCATGATATTTTTGAGATTGCAGTTAATTTGTTTTTGATTTCTATCAAAATAAAAGTAAGGGCTAATTTTTTGGAAGGAATTTAAAAAATAATTTTAGTTATTGTAACTGCCATCATCATTACTTAGGGGATAGAAAAGGGATTCATTATGCATTACTTCCCCAACAGTTTCCTCAGATTTCACATACATTGATTTTCACACTAGAATAAAAATCCATACTTTTTTGAATTACCATGTAGTTTGTTTTCTTTTTCTTGAAATAAAAAATTGAGGTAATTTCTTCAAAGTAATTTAAAAATTCTTTGAGTTATTATAGCGGTCATCAACAAAATTAAGGGCATGCATTAGAAATTACATCGCCAACAGATTCCTCATGAGCAAAACATTTTTTAATTTTTCCAATGATAAATAATAATTTTCTTTCAATCTCCACCCCACATATAGCAATAAAAGTTATATTTTTTAATGCACTAAAATCTTAATTTAAAATTATGGATATGAGGATATAAAAATCACACAAATTAAGTGGATATCGTAAAAATAAACTTGCATTAGAGACGTGCCAGGTGAAGGTTTAACCGGATTTCGGGTGCTATGGCCTAACAGCCATTATATCTGATTTTTGGTTTGTAAAAAACACATGGTTCTAATGCATGATATTTTTGAGATTGCAGTTAATTTGTTTTTGATTTCTATCAAAATAAAAGTAAGGGCTAATTTTTTGGAAGGAATTTAAAAAATGCTTTTAGTTATTGTAACGGCCATCATCCTTAATTTCATCCCCAACAGTTTCCTCAGATTTCACATACATTGATTTTCACACTAGATTAAAAATCCATACTTTTTTGAATTACCATATAGTTTTTTTTCTCTTTTAAATAAAAAATTGTGGTAATTTCTTCAAAGTCATTTAAAAATTCTTTGAGTTATTATAGCGGTCATAAACAACACTTAAGGGCATGCATTAGAAATTACATCGCCAACAGATTCCTCATGAGCCATACATTTTTTAATTTTTCCAATGATAAATAATACTTTTCTTTCAAACTCCACCCCACATATAGCAAGAAAAGTTATATTTTTTAATGCACTAAAATCTTAATTTAAAATTATGGATATGAGGGTATAAAAATCATACAAATTAAGTGGATATCGTAAAAATAAACTTGCATTAGAGACGTGCCAGGTGAAGGTTTAACCGGATTTCGGGTGCTATGGCCTAACAGCCATTATATCTGATTTTCGGTTTGTAAAAAACACATGGTTCTAATGCATGATATTTTTGAGATTGCAGTTAATTTGTTTTTGATTTCTATCAAAATAAAAGTAAGGGCTAATTTTTTGGAAGGAATTTAAAAAATAATTTTAGTTACTGTAACGGCCGTCATCATTACTTAGGGGATAGAAAAGGGATTCATTATGCATCACATCCCCAATAGTTTCCTCAGATTTCACATGCATTGATTTTCACACTAGAATAAAAATCCATACTTTTTTGAATTACCATATAGTTTGTTTTCTCTTTTAAAAAAAAATTGAGGTAATTTCTTCAAAGTCATTTAAAAATTCTTTGAGCTATTATAGCGGTCATCAACAACACTTAAGGGCATGCATTAGAAATTACATCGCCAACAGATTCCTCATGAGCCATACATTTTTTAATTTTTCCAATGATAAATAATAATTATCTTTCAATCTCCACCCCACATACAGCAATAAAAGTTATATTTTTTAATGCACTAAAATCTTAATTTAAAATTATGGATATGAGGATATAAAAATCACACAAATTAAGTGGATATCGTAAAAATAAACTTGCATTAGAGACGTGCCAGGTGAAGGTTTAACCGGATTTCGGGTGCTATGGCCTAACAGCCATTATATCTGATTTTTGGTTTGTAAAAAACACATGGTTCTAATGCATGATATTTTTGAGATTGCAGTTAATTTGTTTTTGATTTCTATCAAAATAAAAGTAAGGGCTAATTTTTTGGAAGGAATTTAAAAAATGCTTTTAGTTATTGTAACGGCCATCATCCTTAATTTCATCCCCAACAGTTTCCTCAGATTTCACATACATTGATTTTCACACTAGATTAAAAATCCATACTTTTTTGAATTACCATATAGTTTGTTTTCTCTTTTAAATAAAAAATTGAGGTAATTTCCTCAAAGTCATTTAAAAATTCTTTGAGTTATTATAGCGGTCATAAACAACACTTAAGGGCATGCATTAGAAATTACATCGCCAACAGATTCCTCATGAGCCATACATTTTTTAATTTTTCCAATGATAAATAATAATTTTCTTTCAAACTCCACCCCTCATATAGCAATAAAAGTTATATTTTTTAATGCACTAAAATCTTAATTTAAAATTATGGATATGAGGATATAAAAATCATACAAATTAAGTGGATATCGTAAAAATAAACTTGCATTAGAGACGTGCCAGGTGAAGGTTTAACCGGATTTCGGGTGCTATGGCCTAACAGCCATTATATCTGATTTTTGGTTTGTAAAAAACACATGGTTCTAATGCATGATATTTTTGAGATTGCAGTTAATTTGTTTTTGATTTCTATCAAAATAAAAGTAAGGGCTAATTTTTTGGAAGGAATTTAAAAAATAATTTTAGTTATTGTAACTGCCATCATCATTACTTAGGGGATAGAAAAGGGATTCATTATGCATTACTTCCCCAACAGTTTCCTCAGATTTCACATACATTGATTTTCACACTAGAATAAAAATCCATACTTTTTTGAATTACCATGTAGTTTGTTTTCTTTTTCTTGAAATAAAAAATTGAGGTAATTTCTTCAAAGTAATTTAAAAATTCTTTGAGTTATTATAGCGGTCATCAACAAAATTAAGGGCATGCATTAGAAATTACATCGCCAACAGATTCCTCATGAGCAAAACATTTTTTAATTTTTCCAATGATAAATAATAATTTTCTTTCAATCTCCACCCCACATATAGCAATAAAAGTTATATTTTTTAATGCACTAAAATCTTAATTTAAAATTATGGATATGAGAATATAAAAATCATACAAATTAAGTGGATATCGTAAAAATAAACTTGCATTAGAGGCGTGCCAGGTGAAGGTTTAACCGGATTTCGGGTGCTATGGCCTAACAGCCATTATATCTGATTTTTGGTTTGTAAAAAACACATGGTTCTAATGCATGACATTTTTGAGATTGCAGTTAATTTGTTTTTGATTTTATCAAAAAATAAGTAAGGGCTAATTTTTTGGATGGAATTTAAAAAATGCTTTTAGTTATTGTAACGGCCATCATCCTTAATTTCATCCCCAACAGTTTCCTCAGATTTCACATACATTGATTTTCCCACTAGATTAAAAATCCATACTTTTTTGAATTACCATATAGTTTTTTTTCTCTTTTAAATAAAAAATTGAGGTAATTTCTTCAAAGTCATTTAAAAATTCTTTGAGTTATTATAGCGGTCAAAAACAACACTTAAGGGCATGCATTAGAAATTACATCGCCAACAGATTCCTCATGAACCATACATTTTTTAATTTTTCCAATGATAAATAATACTTTTCTTTCAAACTCCACCCCACATATAGCAAGAAAAGTTATATTTTTTAATGCACTAAAATCTTAATTTAAAATTATGGATATGAGGATATAAAAATCATACAAATTAAGTGGATATCGTAAAAATAAACTTGCATTAGAGACGTGCCAGGTGAAGGTTTAACCGGATTTCGGGTGCTATGGCCTAACAGCCATTATATCTGATTTTTGGTTTGTAAAAAACACATGGTTCTAATGCATGATATTTTTGAGATTGCAGTTAATTTGTTTTTGATTTCTATCAAAATAAAAGTAAGGGCTAATTTTTTGGAAGGAATTTAAAAAATAATTTTAGTTATTGTAACTGCCATCATCATTACTAAGGGGATAGAAAAGGGATTCATTATGCTTTACATCCCCAACAGTTTCCTCAGATTTCACATGCATTGATTTTCACACTAGAATAAAAATCCATACTTTTTTGAATTACCATATAGTTTGTTTTCTCTTTTAAATAAAAAATTGAGGTAATTTCTTCAAAGTCATTTAAAAATTCTTTGAGCTATTATAGCGGTCATCAACAACACTTAAGGGCATGCATTAGAAATTACATCGCCAACAGATTCCTCATGAGCCATACATTTTTTAATTTTTCCAATGATAAATAATAATTATCTTTCAATCTCCACCCCACATACAGCAATAAAAGTTATATTTTTTAATGCACTAAAATCTTAATTTAAAATTATGGATATGAGGATATAAAAATCATACAAATTAAGTGGATATCGTAAAAATAAACTTGCATTAGAGACGTGCTAGGTGAAGGTTTAACCGGATTTCGGGTGCTATGGCCTAACAGCCATTATATCTGATTTTTGGTTTGTAAAAAACACATGGTTCTAATGCATGATATTTTTGAGATTGCAGTTAATTTGTTTTTGATTTCTATCAAAATAAAAGTAAGGGCTAATTTTTTGGAAGGAATTTAAAAAATAATTTTAGTTATTGTAACTGCCATCATCATTACTAAGGGGATAGAAAAGGGATTCATTATGCTTTACATCCCCAACAGTTTCCTCAGATTTCACATACATTGATTTTCACACAAGATTAAAAATCCATACTTTTTTGAATTACCATATAGTTTGTTTTCTCTTTTAAATAAAAAATTGAGGTAATTTCTTCAAAGTAATTTAAAAATTCTTTGAGTTATTATAGCGGTCATCAACAACACTTAAGGGCATGCATTAGAAATTACATCGCCAACAGATTCCTCATGAGCCATACATTTTTTAATTTTTCCAATGATAAATAATAATTTTCTTTCAATCTCCACCCCACATATTGCAATAAAAGTTATATTTTTTAATGCACTAAAATCTTAATTTAAAATTATGGATATGAGGATATAAAAATCACACAAATTAAGTGGATATCGTAAAAATAAACTTGCATTAGAGACGTGCCAGGTGAAGGTTTAACCGGATTTCGGGTGCTATGGCCTAACAGCCATTATATCTGATTTTTGGTTTGTAAAAAACACATGGTTCTAATGCATGACATTTTTGAGATTGCAGTTAATTTGTTTTTGATTTTATCAAAAAATAAGTAAGGGCTAATTTTTTGGATGGAATTTAAAAAATGCTTTTAGTTATTGTAACGGCCATCATCCTTAATTTCATCCCCAACAGTTTCCTCAGATTTCACATACATTGATTTTCCCACTAGATTAAAAATCCATACTTTTTTGAATTACCATATAGTTTTTTTTCTCTTTTAAATAAAAAATTGAGGTAATTTCTTCAAAGTCATTTAAAAATTCTTTGAGTTATTATAGCGGTCAAAAACAACACTTAAGGGCATGCATTAGAAATTACATCGCCAACAGATTCCTCATGAACCATACATTTTTTAATTTTTCCAATGATAAATAATACTTTTCTTTCAAACTCCACCCCACATATAGCAAGAAAAGTTATATTTTTTAATGCACTAAAATCTTAATTTAAAATTATGGATATGAGGATATAAAAATCATACAAATTAAGTGGATATCGTAAAAATAAACTTGCATTAGAGACGTGCCAGGTGAAGGTTTAACCGGATTTCGGGTGCTATGGCCTAACAGCCATTATATCTGATTTTTGGTTTGTAAAAAACACATGGTTCTAATGCATGATATTTTTGAGATTGCAGTTAATTTGTTTTTGATTTCTATCAAAATAAAAGTAAGGGCTAATTTTTTGGAAGGAATTTAAAAAATAATTTTAGTTATTGTAACTGCCATCATCATTACTAAGGGGATAGAAAAGGGATTCATTATGCTTTACATCCCCAACAGTTTCCTCAGATTTCACATGCATTGATTTTCACACTAGAATAAAAATCCATACTTTTTTGAATTACCATATAGTTTGTTTTCTCTTTTAAATAAAAAATTGAGGTAATTTCTTCAAAGTCATTTAAAAATTCTTTGAGCTATTATAGCGGTCATCAACAACACTTAAGGGCAAGCATTAGAAATTACATCGCCAACAGATTCCTCATGAGCCATACATTTTTTAATTTTTCCAATGATAAATAATAATTTTCTTTCAATCTCCACCCCACATATTGCAATAAAAGTTATATTTTTTAATGCACTAAAATCTTAATTTAAAATTATGGATATGAGGATATAAAAATCATACAAATTAAGTGGATATCGTAAAAATAAACTTGCATTAGAGACGTGCCAGGTGAAGGTTTAACCGGATTTCGGGTGCTATGGCCTAACAGTCATTATATCTGATTTTTGGTTTGTTAAAAACATATGGTTCTAATGCATGACATTTTTGAGATTGCAGTTAATTTGTTTTTGATTTCTATCAAAATAAAAGTAAGGGCTAATTTTTTGGAAGGAATTTAAAAAATGCTTTTAGTTATTGTAACGGCCATCATCCTTAATTTCATCCCCAACAGTTTCCTCAGATTTCACATACATTGATTTTCACACTAGATTAAAAATCCATACTTTTTTGAATTACCATATAGTTTGTTTTCTCTTTTAAATAAAAAAATTGAGGTAATTTCTTCAAAGTCATTTAAAAATTCTTTGAGTTATTATGACGGTCATCAACAACACTTAAGGGCATGCATTAGAAATTACATCGCCAACAGATTCCTCATGAGCCATACATTTTTTAATTTTTCATTAATAAATAATAATTTTCTTTCAAACTCCACCCCACATATAGCAATAAAAGTTATATTTTTTAATGCACTAAAATCTTAATTTAAAATTATGGATATGAGAATATAAAAATCATACAACTTAAGTGGTTATCGTAAAAATAAACTTGCATTAGAGACGTGCCAGGTGAAGGATTAACCGGATTTCGGGTGCTATGGCCTAACAGCCATTATATCTGATTTTTGGTTTGTAAAAAACACATGGTTCTAATGCATGATAATTTTGAGATTGCAGTTAATTTGTTTTTGATTTCTATCAAATTAAAAGTAAGGGCTAATTTTTTGGAAGGAATTTAAAAAAGGCTTTTAGTTATTGTAACGGCCATCGTCATTACTTAGGGGATAGAAAAGGGATACATTATACATTACATCCCCAACAGTTTCCTCAGATTTCACATACATTGATTTTCACACTAGATTAAAAATCCATACTTTTTTGAATTACCATATAGTTTGTTTTCTCTTTTAAATAAAAAATTGAGGTAATTTCTTCAAAGTCATTTAAAAATTCTTTGAGTTATTAAGACGGTCATCAACAACACTTAAGGGCATGCATTAGAAATTACATCGCCAACAGATTCCTCATGAGCCATACATTTTTTAATTTTTCCAATGATAAATAATACTTTTCTTTCAAACTCCACCCCACATATAGCAAGAAAAGTTATATTTTTTAATGCACTAAAATCTTAATTTAAAATTATGGATATGAGGATATAAAAATCATACAAATTAAGTGGATATCGTAAAAATAAACTTGCATTAGAGACGTGCCAGGTGAAGGTTTAACCGGATTTCGGGTGCTATGGCCTAACAGCCATTATATCTGATTTTTGGTTTGTAAAAAACACATGGTTCTAATGCATGATATTTTTGAGATTGCAGTTAATTTGTTTTTGATTTCTATCAAAATAAAAGTAAGGGCTAATTTTTTGGAAGGAATTTAAAAAATAATTTTAGTTATTGTAACTGCCATCATCATTACTAAGGGGATAGAAAAGGGATTCATTATGCTTTACATCCCCAACAGTTTCCTCAGATTTCACATGCATTGATTTTCACACTAGAATAAAAATCCATACTTTTTTGAATTACCATATAGTTTGTTTTCTCTTTTAAATAAAAAATTGAGGTAATTTCTTCAAAGTCATTTAAAAATTCTTTGAGCTATTATAGCGGTCATCAACAACACTTAAGGGCAAGCATTAGAAATTACATCGCCAACAGATTCCTCATGAGCCATACATTTTTTAATTTTTCCAATGATAAATAATAATTTTCTTTCAATCTCCACCCCACATATTGCAATAAAAGTTATATTTTTTAATGCACTAAAATCTTAATTTAAAATTATGGATATGAGGATATAAAAATCATACAAATTAAGTGGATATCGTAAAAATAAACTTGCATTAGAGACGTGCCAGGTGAAGGTTTAACCGGATTTCGGGTGCTATGGCCTAACAGTCATTATATCTGATTTTTGGTTTGTTAAAAACATATGGTTCTAATGCATGACATTTTTGAGATTGCAGTTAATTTGTTTTTGATTTCTATCAAAATAAAAGTAAGGGCTAATTTTTTGGAAGGAATTTAAAAAATGCTTTTAGTTATTGTAACGGCCATCATCCTTAATTTCATCCCCAACAGTTTCCTCAGATTTCACATACATTGATTTTCACACTAGATTAAAAATCCATACTTTTTTGAATTACCATATAGTTTGTTTTCTCTTTTAAATAAAAAAATTGAGGTAATTTCTTCAAAGTCATTTAAAAATTCTTTGAGTTATTATGACGGTCATCAACAACACTTAAGGGCATGCATTAGAAATTACATCGCCAACAGATTCCTCATGAGCCATACATTTTTTAATTTTTCATTAATAAATAATAATTTTCTTTCAAACTCCACCCCACATATAGCAATAAAAGTTATATTTTTTAATGCACTAAAATCTTAATTTAAAATTATGGATATGAGAATATAAAAATCATACAACTTAAGTGGTTATCGTAAAAATAAACTTGCATTAGAGACGTGCCAGGTGAAGGATTAACCGGATTTCGGGTGCTATGGCCTAACAGCCATTATATCTGATTTTTGGTTTGTAAAAAACACATGGTTCTAATGCATGATAATTTTGAGATTGCAGTTAATTTGTTTTTGATTTCTATCAAATTAAAAGTAAGGGCTAATTTTTTGGAAGGAATTTAAAAAAGGCTTTTAGTTATTGTAACGGCCATCGTCATTACTTAGGGGATAGAAAAGGGATACATTATACATTACATCCCCAACAGTTTCCTCAGATTTCACATACATTGATTTTCACACTAGATTAAAAATCCATACTTTTTTGAATTACCATATAGTTTGTTTTCTCTTTTAAATAAAAAATTGAGGTAATTTCTTCAAAGTCATTTAAAAATTCTTTGAGTTATTAAGACGGTCATCAACAACACTTAAGGGCATGCATTAGAAATTACATCGCCAACAGATTCCTCATGAGCCATACATTTTTTAATTTTTCCAATGATAAATAATAATTTTCTTTCAAACTCCACCCCACATATAGCAATAAAAGTTATATTTTTTAATGCACTAAAATCTTAATTTAAAATTATGGATATGAGAATATAAAAATCATACAACTTAAGTGGATATCGTAAAAATAAACTTGCATTAGAGACGTGCCAGGTGAAGGATTAACCGGATTTCGTGTGCTATGGCCTAACAGCCATTATATCTGATTTTTGGTTTGTAAAAAACACATGGTTCTAATGCATGATATTTTTGAGATTGCAGTTAATTTGTTTTTGATTTCTATCAAAATAAAAGTAAGGGCTAATTTTTTGGAAGGAATTTAAAAAATGCTTTTAGTTATTGTAATGGCCATCATCCTTACTTAGGGGATAGAAAAGGGATACATTATACATTACATCCCCAACAGTTTCCTCAGATTTCACATACATTGATTTTCACACTAGATTAAAAATCCATACTTTTTTGAATTACCATATAGTTTGTTTTCTCTTTTAAATAAAAAATTGAGGTAATTTCTTCAAAGTCATTTAAAAATTCTTTGAGTTATTATAGCGGTCATCAACAACACTTAAGGGCATGCATTAGAAATTACATCGCCAACAGATTCCTCATGAGCCATACATTTTTTAATTTTTCCAATGATAAATAATAATTTTCTTTCAATCTCCACCCCACATATTGCAATAAAAGTTATATTTTTTAATGCACTAAAATCTTAATTTAAAATTATGGATATGAGGATATAAAAATCATACAAATTAAGTGGATATCGTAAAAATAAACTTGCATTAGAGACGTGCCAGGTGAAGGTTTAACCGGATTTCGGGTGCTATGGCCTAACAGTCATTATATCTGATTTTTGGTTTGTTAAAAACACATGGTTCTAATGCATGACATTTTTGAGATTGCAGTTAATTTGTTTTTGATTTCTATCAAAATAAAAGTAAGGGCTAATTTTTTGGAAGGAATTTAAAAAATGCTTTTAGTTATTGTAACGGCCATCATCCTTAATTTCATCCCCAACAGTTTCCTCAGATTTCACATACATTGATTTTCACACTAGATTAAAAATCCATACTTTTTTGAATTACCATATAGTTTGTTTTCTCTTTTAAATAAAAAATTGAGGTAATTTCTTCAAAGTCATTTAAAAATTCTTTGAGTTATTATGACGGTCATCAACAACACTTAAGGGCATGCATTAGAAATTACATCGCCAACAGATTCCTCATGAGCCATACATTTTTTAATTTTTCATTAATAAATAATAATTTTCTTTCAAACTCCACCCCACATATAGCAATAAAAGTTATATTTTTTAATGCACTAAAATCTTAATTTAAAATTATGGATATGAGAATATAAAAATCATACAACTTAAGTGGTTATCGTAAAAATAAACTTGCATTAGAGACGTGCCAGGTGAAGGATTAACCGGATTTCGGGTGCTATGGCCTAACAGCCATTATATCTGATTTTTGGTTTGTAAAAAACACATGGTTCTAATGCATGATAATTTTGAGATTGCAGTTAATTTGTTTTTGATTTCTATCAAATTAAAAGTAAGGGCTAATTTTTTGGAAGGAATTTAAAAAAGGCTTTTAGTTATTGTAACGGCCATCGTCATTACTTAGGGGATAGAAAAGGGATACATTATACATTACATCCCCAACAGTTTCCTCAGATTTCACATACATTGATTTTCACACTAGATTAAAAATCCATACTTTTTTGAATTACCATATAGTTTGTTTTCTCTTTTAAATAAAAAATTGAGGTAATTTCTTCAAAGTCATTTAAAAATTCTTTGAGTTATTATGACGGTCATCAACAACACTTAAGGGCATGCATTAGAAATTACATCGCCAACAGATTCCTCATGAGCCATACATTTTTTAATTTTTCCAATGATAAATAATAATTTTCTTTCAAACTCCACCCCACATATAGCAATAAAAGTTATATTTTTTAATGCACTAAAATCTTAATTTAAAATTATGGATATGAGAATATAAAAATCATACAACTTAAGTGGATATCGTAAAAATAAACTTGCATTAGAGACGTGCCAGGTGAAGGATTAACCGGATTTCGTGTGCTATGGCCTAACAGCCATTATATCTGATTTTTGGTTTGTAAAAAACACATGGTTCTAATGCATGATAATTTTGAGATTGCAGTTAATTTGTTTTTGATTTCTATCAAATTAAAAGTAAGGGCTAATTTTTTGGAAGGAATTTAAAAAAGGCTTTTAGTTATTGTAACGGCCATCGTCATTACTTAGGGGATAGAAAAGGGATACATTATACATTACATCCCCAACAGTTTCCTCAGATTTCACATACATTGATTTTCACACTAGATTAAAAATCCATACTTTTTTGAATTACCATATAGTTTGTTTTCTCTTTTAAATAAAAAATTGAGGTAATTTCTTCAAAGTCATTTAAAAATTCTTTGAGTTATTATAGCGGTCATCAACAACACTTAAGGGCATGCATTAGAAATTACATCGCCATCAGATTCCTCATGAGCCATACATTTTTTAATTTTTCCAATGATAAATAATAATTTTCTTTCAATCTCCACCCCAAATATTGCAATAAAAGTTATATTTTTTAATGCACTAAAATCTTAATTTAAAATTATGGATATGAGGATATAAAAATCATACAAATTAAGTGGATATCGTAAAAATAAACTTGCATTAGAGACGTGCCAGGTGAAGGATTAACCGGATTTCGTGTGCTATGGCCTAACAGCCATTATATCTGATTTTTGGTTTGTAAAAAACACATGGTTCTAATGCATGATATTTTTGAGATTGCAGTTAATTTGTTTTTGATTTCTATCAAAATAAAAGTAAGGGCTAATTTTTTGGAAGGAATTTAAAAAATGCTTTTAGTTATTGTAACGGCCATCGTCATTACTTAGGGGATAGAAAAGGGATACATTATACATTACATCCCCAACAGTTTCCTCAGATTTCACATACATTGATTTTCACACTAGATTAAAAATCCATACTTTTTTGAATTACCATATAGTTTGTTTTCTCTTTTAAACAAAAAATTGAGGTAATTTCTTCAAAGTCATTTAAAAATTCTTTGAGTTATTATAGCGGTCATCAACAACACTTAAGGGCATGCATTAGAAATTACATCGCCATCAGATTCCTCATGAGCCATAAATTTTTTAATTTTTCCAATGATAAATAATAATTTTCTTTCAATCTCCACCCCAAATATTGCAATAAAAGTTATATTTTTTAATGCACTAAAATCTTAATTAAAAATTATGGATATGAGGATATAAAAATCATACAAATTAAGTGGATATCGTAAAAATAAACTTGCATTAGAGACTTGGCAGGTGAAGGTTTAACCGGATTTCGGGTGCTATGGCCTAACAGCCATTATATCTGATTTTTGGTTTGTAAAAAACACATGGTTCTAATGCATGATATTTTTGAGATTGCAGTTAATTTGTTTTTGATTTCTATCAAAATAAAAGTAAGGGCTAATTTTTTGGATGGAATTTAAAAAATGCTTTTAGTTATTGTAACGGCCATCGTCATTACTTAGGGGATAGAAAAGGGATACATTATACATTACATCCCCAACAGTTTCCTCAGATTTCACATACATTGATTTTCACACTAGATTAAAAATCCATACTTTTTTGAATTACCATATAGTTTGTTTTCTCTTTTAAATAAAAAATTGAGGTAATTTCTTCAAAGTCATTTAAAAATTCTTTGAGTTATTATAGCGGTCATCAACAACACTTAAGGGCATGCATTAGAAATTACATCGCCATCAGATTCCTCATGAGCCATAAATTTTTTAATTTTTCCAATGATAAATAATAATTTTCTTTCAATCTCCACCCCAAATATTGCAATAAAAGTTATATTTTTTAATGCACTAAAATCTTAATTAAAAATTATGGATATGAGGATATAAAAATCATACAAATTAAGTGGATATCGTAAAAATAAACTTGCATTAGAGACTTGGCAGGTGAAGGTTTAACCGGATTTCGGGTGCTATGGCCTAACAGCCATTATATCTGATTTTTGGTTTGTAAAAAACACATGGTTCTAATGCATGATATTTTTGAGATTGCAGTTAATTTGTTTTTGATTTCTATCAAAATAAAAGTAAGGGCTAATTTTTTGGATGGAATTTAAAAAATGCTTTTAGTTATTGTAATGGCCATCATCCTTACTTAGGGGATAGAAAAGGGATACATTATACATTACATCCCCAACAGTTTCCTCAGATTTCACATACATTGATTTTCACACTAGATTAAAAATCCATACTTTTTTGAATTACCATATAGTTTGTTTTCTCTTTTAAATAAAAAATTGAGGTAATTTCTTCAAAGTCATTTAAAAATTCTTTGAGTTATTATAGCGGTCATCAACAACACTTAAGGGCATGCATTAGAAATTACATCGCCATCAGATTCCTCATGAGCCATAAATTTTTTAATTTTTCCAATGATAAATAATAATTTTCTTTCAATCTCCACCCCAAATATTGCAATAAAAGTTATATTTTTTAATGCACTAAAATCTTAATTAAAAATTATGGATATGAGGATATAAAAATCATACAAATTAAGTGGATATCGTAAAAATAAACTTGCATTAGAGACTTGGCAGGTGAAGGTTTAACCGGATTTCGGGTGCTATGGCCTAACAGCCATTATATCTGATTTTTGGTTTGTAAAAAACACATGGTTCTAATGCATGATATTTTTGAGATTGCAGTTAATTTGTTTTTGATTTCTATGAAAATAAAAGTAAGGGCAAATTTTTTGGAAGGAATTTAAAAAATGCTTTTAGTTATTGTAACGGCCATTATCATAACTTAGGGGATAGAAAATGGATTCATTATGCATTACATCCCCAACAGTTTCCTCAGATTTCACATACATTGATTTTCACACTAGATTAAAAATCCATACTTTTTTGAATTGCCATATAAATTGTTTTCTCTTTTAAATAAAAAATTGAGGTAATTTCTTCAAAGTCATTTAAAAATTCTTTGAGTTTTTATAGCGGTCATCAACAACACTTAAGGGCATGCATTAGAAATTACATCGCCAACAGATTCCTCATGAGCCATACATTTTTTAATTTTTCCAATGATAAATAATAATTTTCTTTCAAACTCCACCCCACATATAGCAATAAAAGTTATATTTTTTAATGCACTAAAATCTTAATTTAAAATTATGGATATGAGGATATAAAAATCATGCAAATTTAGTGGATATCGTAAAAATAAACTTGCATTAGAGACGTGCCAGGTGAAGGTTTAACCTGATTTCGGATGCTATGGCCTAACAGCCATTATATCTGATTTTTGGTTTTTAAAATTCACATGGTTCTAATCTATGTTTTTTGAGATTGCACTGAATTTGTTTTTGATTTCTTTGGAAATAAAAATGTAAAATGTATTGTTCTATTGCATGCTATTTTTGAGATTGCTGTTAATTTGATTTTGATTGTAAAGAAGAGAAATAAGAAATAAACTTTGTATAACAGTCGATCGGATTAAAAGTATGCTTTAAAAAGTGTAATGTGTTTGATACCAATGTTAAGAACGGATAAAGTAAGGATTTATTTAGGTATGTTAGTTTATAGAAATCACATAAATTGAGGGGCTATCGCAAAGATAAATTTGTATTGGTGACGCCCCACGTGAAAGCTTAGTCTTAATTCTTCTGCTATGGTCTAACATTCATTATATACCTGTATGTTAATAAAATATACATGATTCTAGCTCATATTATTTTTGCAATCTAGTTAATTTTTTTTAGTTCTAACGAAATAAAAAAAGTGCTTAGCTTTCTATAGCAGCCTATCGGAATTAAAATACTGTTTTAAAATCGTATTACATTCATCTTATCTTAAGAAAGAGCAAAGCAAGGATTCATTTAAATTAATATATTGAACAGTTTGGCCAAATTTCATGAACTTTTCTTCAAGACGAATAATAAGTTTTTTTGTGTCTCCATAATTCATTGATAAGAATAAAAACTAGTATTTTTTAACTCGCTGAAAAATAAATTTAGTGTCATATACGTAAGGAGATGGAAATCCCATGATCTAAGTGGATGTGGCAAAATAAACTTGCGTTTGAGGCTTGTAAGGTGTAGGTTTAACCGGAATTGAGTGGTAGCTTAAAGGAAACAAGTACATGAAATCTAGGGTAAGCTAACCAGTGAAGGAACACTTAAGCTTCGCTTGCCTTTTTTAAAAATCATATTAATTTCAAAATTCGTTATTTTAGTTAAATGACAGTGTCAACATATTTTTTACTAATTGCAAATTATGTTAAGAAATTGTAGAGAACTTACATAATATTGTTTTAAAGTTTTGGAGGTTCAAATAACAAGTAGTAAGAAGACCAAGTGAAGGAACAGCTCTTACCAGTGAATGAACATCCTGTAAAGGAACACTTAATTTTGGTTATTTTTTAATGCTCCTTATGAATTTATAAGCCATACAAATATTTAAAAACAAGCCTATTCTTGAAATTATAACAATTAAATACTTGGGAAATGTTAACTTTTTTTTGTAATCATGAATTGAAAATTACAGTGTCAACATATTAACACATACTGCTCATTCACTGGGAAATCTATGCCCAGTAAAGGAACATGCCTGTTTCCTCACTTGTTAGAAGTTGTTTTTCGTATTTTTAACATACTTTTGATGCGGAACATCACTAAAGGTACAACAAAATTCAAGTTTATCTTTTATTTTCATTGACTTAGAAAAAAACCCAGTAAAGGAACACTTGTTCCTTCACTGGTTTTCATCGTTTGGTTATCCAGTGAATAATCCCCTTATCTCAGTACTTGATTATGCTATGGTGCTTTAAAAAAAAATAAAACGTAACTTCAATAACTATATTTCAAATTCTCTTTTTCACAGTGAAAAAAATAAAACTATTACATGCAATTAATTCCACTTCAAACATATAAATACAAACACTCACCTTATAATTTTTCAAAGAAACAAGGTGTTGCAGAGATAATAACAAATTCAAAATTTTTTCCAGGGAAGTCTATTTGACCAGGTAATCCAAAACATTGCTAGATGACTTCCTATTGCTTGGCAGTAAGCTATTGTTACCAATCAATCTAAAGAAAACCTTTCAAATTCTTATTTTCGATCAATATATATGAAATGTTCCTTCACTGGGTAGTGTTCCTTCACTGGTTGGTTTACCCTATTTTACATTGGGTTAAAAAAAGTCTATAGTTGATCTTGTAAATTTGTTATTGCCAAGATGTTGCTTGATGCTGATTGCCGTAAACATCGTTAGTGGGCAGTGCTTTCAATTGGGGTGACAGTAGATTGTGAGGACTTCATAGCTTTGAAACAATTCTTTGATTGAGACAGACAAGGTTTTTAAATTTGTCAGTGGCCTTC
The DNA here is from genome assembly GCF_982258835.1 of Parasteatoda tepidariorum. Classification (NCBI taxonomy): domain Eukaryota; kingdom Metazoa; phylum Arthropoda; class Arachnida; order Araneae; family Theridiidae; genus Parasteatoda; species Parasteatoda tepidariorum. The sequence continues at coordinate 103,364,776 of NC_141756.1, forward strand.
GTATCTCTTCGTCTGAGTTGGATCTTCTTAAATATTGCTGTTCTGCTGGAAAATTTTGCCGGATAATTGAGGCTGCCGATGTTACTTTTTCCCAAAGAAAAGACCTGTCTTTTTGGCACAAATACGCGAAATGAGATTTCTCATACTTTAAAGATTGGGGAATAAAGATGGGGGAAGCTACAGGATTTCTGTCTACGTCCGAATCGTTGACATTTGATGCACTGAGGCTGTTACCTTCCACCATGAACTTTTTTACTTTGATGGGGTTGCCAGCAATTTCAGATTGTAAATCTTTCACTACGTTCTTTGTAATGGATTAAAACGATGTAAAGTGACAGAGGCTTGTATTTAAGGCTATTACTTTCAGGCAGTCTCCATCCCATTTGTTTTACTCATAAAGGATGGTCAGACAATATTCAAGACAATACTTTCGACTTCTTACAATACTTTTGACAATACCAAGACTTTTGTCAGACATTATCCAAGTTATCAGTGGGGAAGTTTATGGGCAATACTTGAAAAACTGTCTTAATTACCACATTACGTATTCTCCCCTCTCACTGACTGTGGATAGAAGAAAGATGCAAATGGCTGCATCTATATTCTCACCATTTATTGACAATGGATGGATGGTTGGAAGATGCAAAAAGCTTCATCGCAATTCTCACCACTCATTTACTATGGATGGGAGGATGATGCAAAGGAGGATAAATACAAAGGGCTGCATTTCATTCTCACTACTCACGGGCTGTGGATGGAAGGAAGATGAAAAGGGCTATCTTTCATTCTCACTACTCACGGACTATGTATAGCAGGATGTTGCAAAGGGCTACATTTCCTTCTCACCACTCACTGACTATGGACGGAAGGAAGGTGTAAAGAGCTACATCCCTATTCTCACTATTTACGAACAATGGATAGAAGGATGATGCAAAAAACTACATTTCATTCTCACTACTCACGAACTATGGATGGAAGGAAGATGAAAAAGGCTATCTTTCATTATCACTACTCACGGACTATGTATAGCAGGATGTTGCAAAGGGCTACATTTCCTTCTCACCACTCACTGACTATGGACGGAAGGAAGGTGTAAAGGGCTACATCCCTATTCTCACTATTTACGGACAATGGATAGAATGATGATGCAAAAAACTACATTTCATTCTCACTACTCACGGACTATGGATGGAAGGAAGATGAAAAGGGCTATCTTTCATTCTCACTACTCACGGACTATGGATGGAAGGATGTTGCAAAAGTATACATTTTGTTCTCACTATTCACGGACTATGGATGGAAGGAAGATACTACATCCCTATATTCACTACTCTTGGAGCCAATTTCCAAGGCTGCTACTGATCGTTGTGGCAAAAAAGATTGCTGTACAAAACCTTATAAATGACGCTAAGCTAAGTTGAATTACACCTCAACGTGTTTCTTTTCCGAAGTTAGTACAAACTCTAAAAAAGATGATTGGAATGCTAATGTAACACCATAAGAATTTCTGATTACAATAATAATTTAGGATATTAACAAACTCTATGCACAAAAGAATTTAAAAACTCAATTGGTATGAATACTGTAAACATTGCGTTGGTATTTAATTTTTAACCGTCGTTGAACAGCCGACCCAATTTCTTGGGTTTACGACTACTAATGTTCAACTCCGTAGCCCTGTCATTTTGAGCCCAATCCAGAAGACAAGGGAACTCCTGGATAAAGCATTGGGAGAAATTTGTCTTCGTGGAGGACTGTTTGATGGAATTAACCTGCATTTGCGTTACATGGAGAGGAAAATCACGATAACTTCCCACGGTTATCCCGACGGTAAGGGGACTCTAACCCATGATCCGTCTACCACGAAGGATATTTTACGTCAGCTCTGTGGTCGATGCAAGTCGGATGCGGAATTCGTATTGCCCAGCCATTGCTGGGATTCGAACCCGGTTCACCTCATTGGAAGGCGAGTTATCACGGCTCTTGCGTTTGTACTGCTGTTAGCCAACATTATTTATCTACTCGAGCATCTCTTCATTTTATTTAACTGTGAGTTTATGAGTAGTTTTTGTAGCGGAGCCATTTTATTTAATTTCTTATTTCAAGCATCAAACTAAAAGTCAAAACTAAAATATACGCAAAATGTATTATAAAAAGAAAAATAATGTTTATGGAATATCAAAATAAAGCGTACAAACTTCAGAAGCTTATGACTACCAAATCTAAAAGAAATGCACTAGAAAGATTTATTTTCAAAGTATTTTTCGTACCAAAAATTATTTAATACGTTATTGAACAACTTGCACAAATTTTACTACAAAAAAAGCTACAATTGGTTTTTATAAAAGTGGTCCCGGTTTTCAAAATATCATAATTTTGAAGAAACATCATCGTCTTAAATTTTAACCTTTTGGTCAAGATTTGTGAGTGAATTTGTGTTCAGCAGAACTAGATTCCAGATTAGTAAAAACAACACTTTGTTACCCAAATAGCACGCTTTTTTTGTTATTTCTGTACTATATGTTACCCGAAATACCTCGAGAACTATAAATTAGCAAAACGTAAACCAGGCTAATATATTTTATGAAATTTTAGACGGATGTTTTTTGTTGCGGCAGTAAGATGCTTTTTATATTTAAATATTTCAGACATAAATGGGAATTCTTGCTTCTTACATTTCCGCTTTGTAATCCAAAGCATTTGTGTAAAATGTTATCCGATAAATTGGTCGCTAATTGCTAGCAACAATCTTGTGTGAAACAATATGCTCGCGAGAAACAATTTATCAAATAAAAAATAATTTCTCAAATAAAAAATCTAAGTTGTGTTTTTTTTCTTTCATTACATAACAAACTGAAATCTTCAATTTTAAGTTATAGCTCATAAGCCTTTCTTTTTTCTTTCTAATAACGGAAAAATGATTGATACGCTACAAGACTAAAGAAAATCCCTTTCCATTTTTTATTATTTTTATTTTAATCTTAACTGCATTATTGCATTTCTTCCGCTGATCTTTTGAAGTGTTATTAAATGGGCGTTTAACATTTCCTTCGCATTTTTTTTCCTTCCTAAAAAGGCAAGGTTACTTTTTATTTTTTGAATATTGCATAAAATTTTTTTTTATTGGCTGTAGTATTGGATATAAGTCTAATTTATTGATGGACGTTATGGAACTAATAAAAATATCCACCTCATTAAATTAAAAGTCACAATTATTTCTTCATCAAATATTTTAAATGAAAATGATTACGGAAAGTATTTTTTAGTGTAGTATACGATTTCTTTAAAAAACAATTTTTTTTATAAATGTTTTTAAAGAGTTATGAAAACGAGCAATGGGACTCAAAGGAAAAAAATCTTGATAAATCGGAAAGAATATCTAATAAATTTTAATCAAATGATTAGTTTTATACGTACTTCTT